>NC_056432.1:61795532-61900532 GCF_018296145.1 Oncorhynchus tshawytscha
TAGCTGTCACATCCTGGCCTTCCACTTCCTCTCCCAGCCCCATAAACATTTACAGTATATACTTCTAACCCATCCACCCCCCGCTACCTCTACATCAGTCCCAGTCGGAGAGGGTATAGAGGGGCCTGAGCGAGCCGTCTGAGTCCTTGGTGCAGGCAGATTGAGCTCCAGCTCTTCCATTTAAACTGTATCATTAAAGTAGGTGGAGAAGCGAGGGAGACGGCTCCTCCACACCTCATAAAGTGTGAGTGCCACGCCGGGTGAAGTGGGCTGCACCGCCGCCTTTACGGCACGCTCACTGCAGAGCCACAAACACACACACACACACACACACACACTTTAAAACTCCTTCCCAACTCTCCCTCTTCTTCTTTCTTCTGAGATCATTTTCACCTCTACCTCTTTATACTGCGTGACTCACTCATTTTCTTTCTTTCTTCTCTCCATCACCCCTTCCGAGAGTTGACCATATCAACTCTCTCTCCGTCAAATTTCCCAACAGGCAATAAGCCCGTAACAAATAAGGAGAAATGGGCTGTTAGGGAGACAATTCAATATGGCCTGGACTATTATAGGTCATACTGTAGATGTTAAGGCTGTATGCCAGTGGTTCCCAACCAGAGGTACTAGGACCCCTGGAGGGTACTTGGTCTATCCACAGGGGGACTTCAGGTGTACTCTGGGCAGAGTCAAATTCAGTTGGTGGTACAGTAACCAAAAAGGTTTGGGAACCACTGTTGTAGTTGAAACATGCCTTCTTTCTTATATTCTCCAAGTGGTCATCCAACTCCTTGCCCTCTCCAACCTTCTCACACAGCCTCACATACAACCTCACACACAGGCTTGGCTTGGCTAGAAACTGCTCACATACTGCTGACATTTTCCCTGTAAATTCATGCTGAGATGTTTTCCCACTCACTCCTATTGCAGCCTCCTACCCAGAACAGTGTTTCCCAATCCAGTCCTCAAGGACTCCCAACAGCACACATTTATGTTGTACCCACATGACAAAAATACTACAGTGCTTGAAAATACTACAGTACTTACTATAGAATTCTGTAGTAAACTGCAGCATACTGTAGCATACTATACTACGCACTGTAGTATCCCTTGATCATGTGTAGTACTTACTACAGAATTGTGTAGTATACTGTAGAATACTATAGTAAATACTACAGTATAATACAGACAGCAAAAACACTACAGTAAATACTACAGTAATGTCCACAAGTACACCACAGTCCACAAAACTAGGGCTGTGAACGTTTAAACCTTTAACAACATAGGGATCGTTAAAGTTGAGAAAATTCCCTAACCAAATGTTCATTTTATTTTATGAAATTAAAGTCACAGTGTAGTCATCATCATCATGGGAAAAATACAATTGTAACAAATGCCTAACGCGACAAGGCTATAACGTTAGTCGGATGGTTAACAGTTGGAAAAATGTCAGTGAGTGAGACAGGGAGGTGAAAGCAGCAAAGTTCCGGATGGCGATACTTTGAGAAGTTAAATGAGAAGGCGGTGAAGTAAATGCACACTTTGCAAGGTGGAATTGAGCTACAGTGGCAGAACAGGTGCAATGCTTACGATAAGGGACAGAATGGAGAAAAAAAACAGCACTGATTACAGAAATGATTGCAGTTGTATTGCAGACATTATCAATGATAAGGAATGTCTGGTTTCACTGTCCTGATGGTATATCTAGAATCAGACTACAAGATACCATGTCGAAAAACGTCCTCAATGGAGAAATTGTATAATGATTGCTCTGCAAATACAAAGCGCAAGCTCTCAAACACCATACGTGTCTGGCATTAACAACAGCCTGTTGGACATGAAGACCCATGTACTGACAACCACGTGCCTAGCAAAAACACTACAGTAATGCGCGCAAAAACACTACAGTAATTACTCTAGTATATACTACAATTTAATATATCCCTATTTGTGGCTCCTTTAAGTGAGAAACCTACATTGGCAAGTATAGACCACATTTTGTGTTCCCTACAGGTGACAGAAATGAGCAGTTCAGACCTCAGTACAACCTACATACAGGTTATGGAATATTTGCTCAGTAGGTTTCCTCAAGGAGAAAAGCCCCATTGCTATGTCAAAGATAATAAATAAACACAGCATTTTTAAATACTACAGAAATGTCAGCATAAAACACTACAGTAAATACTACAGTATAGTACAGTTCGCAAAAACACTACAGTAAATATTACAGTTTACTACAGTCCGTAAAAACACTATAGTATTTTTAAAATGTTGTATTATTTTATTTTATTTAACCTTTATTTAATTAGGCAAGTCAGTTAAGAACAAATTCTTATTTACAATAACGGCCTACCCCGGCCAAACCCGGACGACACTGGAACAATTGTGAGCCGCCCTATGGGACTCCCAATCACGGCTGGATGTGATACAGCCTGGATGTGGGCTTCATGTTGGTAGCCACGGACAAACATACCTGATTTAATTAATCGAGGGCTTGATGATTAGTTGACAAGTTGAACCAGGTGTGCTTGTCCAGGGCTACAATAAAAATGTGTGCTGTTGGGGGTAATGGAGAACTGGAGTTGGAAAACACTGACCTAGAAGATAGAGAAGTTCTCTGCTGCCCATCTCTCGTTCTCTCTCTCCCTCGCTATCCTTCTAGTCTGATAAGCCCAGGCAGTTAGACCCCCCCACCTCCACCTCCCTCTCTCCGAAACCTCTCCAACATTTCACCCATCTGATGCTTCCTCCACAATAAATCTCTACCCAAATCCCACTTAAACCCGCATCAGCAGCTGTCCTTTAAACTCCATTATCTACAATTACTTCAGCATTAGGGACCCAGAGCACACCTGCCCTCACATAAAAGCACTAGCACCTAAAAATATTAATCCTGCCCAAAAGGGATTTGTGTTTTTCCTGTGGAGCAGCTGCCCTCTGGGTGTGAGGCTTGTGAACTAACCGCCAGGGCTGCACTGTGGATTAGTGCTACTGATTGGACAGGCTGTGGTGTGTGGGCCGGAGTGAGTGTGTGTGTGTCTGTGTGTGTGTGTTTATGGGCTGTGGAGGATCATCAAACTCAACTCAGGGTGAGAGGTAGACACTCAGACAGGCGGGGTGATTGGAGTGGCGTGGTGAACTGTGCAGGAGGAACATCCTAGATCTGACATAATGTTTGATATTTTTGTGTGTGTGTGTGTGTGTGTGTGTGTGTGTGTGTGTGTGTGTGTGCCTGTGAATGTGAGTTTTTGAGAGAGAGAGAGAGAGAGAGAGAGAGAGAGAGAGAGAGAGAGAGAGTGTTTGTGTATTCGAAAATGTGTCTGTGTGCTTGCATGATGTCTGTCTGTCTGTGTGAGTTGTGTTGAATGCCGTTGGCTGGGTGATATGAAGGATAGATCGTGGAGGGAGGGAGGGAGACTGGTGTAGCCTGGGCTCAGCTGTAGGTAGTGGGGCTGATCTGTTCTGATTGACAGTGATGGCAGATAAGGAGCTGTTGAGAGGGAATGTGAGCAGAGGTGTGGACTGAGATAAGGCTCAGATTAGCAGGCCACAACATCACACAGAGAGAGAAAGAGAGAGAGAGAGAGGAAAAGAGGGGGAGGAAGGGAGAGAGAGCGATGGAGGGAGAGAGAGGGGGAGGGGGGATGAGATAGAGACCAGGAGTGAGAGAGAGAGAAAGAGAGAGAGAGAGAGAGAGAGCGAGAGGGGGAGAAAGAGTGAGTCAGAGCAGAGAGAGCCCAACATAGAGGGGGAGATTGAGACACTGACACGGTAAAGTATTGGCATAGAGATAGATATGGTGACCACAGGAGGTTGGTGACGCCTTACTTGGGGAGGACGGGCTTGTGGTAATGGCTGGAGCGGTATAAGTGGAATGGTATCAAATACATCAAACATGTTTGACAGGTGTTTGATACCATTCCATTTGCTCTGTTCCGGCCACTATTATGAGCCGTCCTCCCCTCAGCAGCCTCCTGTGATGGTGACAGTGGGAAACCATGCCTGATGTGTTTCTGTGTGTGTGGGCGTCCAAGTGCATGTGTGTGTGTGTTCATCCGAGCGTGTCACAACATACACACACACCCCAGTGAGAGGGGGACGATGAGGAGGCCAGCTAATCAGCTCATAATCCCATGCAGCTAGAGTTTCCACGGCAACCGGCCTGCACATTCATGCGTGGAAAACACCCTCTCTTTCTTTCTCTTGTTCTATCTTTCTCGTTCTCTTTTTCTTGTTCTCTCTTCCGCTCTCATTCTCTCTCTCGCCCCTTTCTCCCTTTCTCTCTCTCTCTTTCTCTCTCTCTCTCTCTCTCTGTTTCTCTCACAGCCCTCCCCCCCCTCTCCGTCTCTCTCTCCCCCCGTCACGTTGTCGATCTCATGGTAGGGAGCAGAGGGTTGTGTATTTGCACAGCGATGTTGTAGGCCCTGATGATCTCTCTGTAAGAGATGAATCCGTGGTCAGACCTGTAGCCTCCCTGCTCTGCTGGAGTCGGCCTCACTCTGTGTGTGTGCCTGTGTTGCACTGTATAGGCCTGTGGTTCTACGAACGTCTCCATGTGGATCTGTATATGTGCCTCCTCTCTCTTCTCTGTCTGTGCTGAGCTGTAGAGTGTAGACTCTTTGGTTTGTAGCCATCTGTAAATAACACACAACTCACTGGTTCCATTTGTTCCACTCCTGGCGTACTGCTTGCTCCCTCCTCTCCCCAGCCTAGTGTAAAAAAAAAACATGCAGCCTCTCCTAAAAACAAACATAGAAGCCCAGACGGTGCTCCTGGCATTTTGACTAGCCAGTATTCTTTTTGGCGACTGGGCTGTCTCCTGTGTACGTTTTTTGTATGTATATATATATCTTTTTTTTGGTATTGATTCCGGGGCAGCATCTACTCTTCCTGGGTGGGGTCCAATCACAATTACATACATTAAAAAAATACATAACACATTATTACACACTACTCTACCATAACATATCTACAATACAAAATCAATATTACAGTAAAATAGAAATATTCGAATTGTCACGTTCTGACCTTAGTTCCTTTGTTTTGTCTTTGTTTTAGTATGGTCAGGGTGTGAGTTGGGGTGGGCAGTCTATGTTTGTTTTTCTATGTTGTATTTTGCGTTTGGCCTGGTATGGTTCTCAATCTGAGGCAGGTGTCGTTAGTTGTCTCTGATTGAGAATCATACTTAGGTAGCCTTTTCCCACCAGTGTTTCATGGTGTTTATTTTCTGTTCTGTGTTTTGTATTTCACCATTCAGGACTGTTTCGTTTCATTCTCGTTGTTTTTTGTTCATATAATAAATACAATATGGACACTTACCACGCTGCGCATTGGTCCTCCGATCCTTCTTACTACTTCTCCTCAGAATAGGACGATGAGAATCGTTACAGAATCACCCACCAAAGGACCAAGTAGCGTGGTAACGGGCAGCAGCAGCAGCGATCTGGACTCCTGGAAATGGGAGGAGATCCTGGACGGCAAAGGACCCTGGGCACAGGCTGGGGAATATCGCCGCCCCAAGGCAGAGCTGGGGGCAGCGAAAGCTGAGAGGCGGCGGTATGAGGAGGCAGCACGGCAGCGCGGCTGGAAGCCCGAGAGGCAGCCCCAAAAATGTCTTGGGGGGTGGCACACGGGGAGTGTAGCGAAGTCAGGTAGGAGACCTGCGCCAACTCCCCGTGCTTACCGTGGAGAGAGAGGGACCCGGGCAGGCACCGTGTTATGCCGTGTGGCGCACGGTGTCAGCGGTGTGCGTGCATAGCCCGGTGGGGTACATTGCAGCGCCTCGTGTCAGCCAGGCTAGAGTGGACATCGAGCCAGGTGCCATGAAGCCAGGTCAGCACATCTGGTCTCCAGTGCGTCTCCTCGGGCCGGGGTACATGGCACCAGCCCTACGCATGGTGTCCCCGGTTCGCCAGCACAGCCCAGTGCGGGCTATTCCACCTTGCCGCACTGGCCTGGCTATGGGGAGCATTCAGCCAGGTAGGGTTGGGCAGGCTCGGTGCTCGAGACCTCCAGTGCGCCTTCACGGTCCGGTCTATCCGGTGCCACCTCCACGCACCAGCCCTCCGGTGGCAGCCCCCCGCACCAGGCTGTCTCTCCGTCTCTTTCCTACAGGTGCTCCCGCCTGTCCTGAGCTGCCAGTCTTCCTCCTGCCCAGCGCTGTCAGAGTCTCCCGTCTGTCCTGAGCTGCCAGAGTCTCCCGTCTGTCCTGAGCTGCCAGAGTCTCCCGTCTGTCCTGAGCTGCCAGAGTCTCCCGTCCCTGAGCTGCCAGAGTCTCCCATCAGCCAGGAGCTGCTAGAGTCTCCCGTCTGTCCTGAGCTGCCAGAGTCTCCCGTCTGTCCTGAGCTGCCAGAGTCTCCCGTCTGTCCTGAGCTGCCAGAGTCTCCCGTCAGCCAGGAGCTGCCAGAGCCGCCGGTCAGCCAGGAGCTGCCAGAGCCGCTGGTCAGCCAGGAGCTGCCAGAGCCACTGGTCAGCCAGGAGCTGCCGGAGCCGTCAGTCAGCTAGGAGCTGCCAGAGCCGTCAGTCAGCCAGGAGCTGCCAGAGCCGTCAGTCAGCCAGGAGCTGCCAGAGCCGTCAGTCAGCCAGGAGCTGCCAGGAGCTGCCAGAGCCGTCAGTCAGTCAGGAGCTGCCAGAGCCCTCAACTATGGTGAAGTGGGGTCCACGTCCCGTGCCAGAGCCGCCACCGCGGACAGACGCCCACCCAGACCCTCCCCTATAGGTTCAGGTTTTCAGGCCGCACCTTTGGGGGGGGTACTGTCACGTTCTGACCTTAGTTCCTTTGTTTTGTCTTTGCTTTAGTATGGTCAGGGCATGAGTTGGGGTGGGCAGTCTATGTTTGTTTTTCTATGTTGTATTTTGCGTTTGGCCTGGTATGGTTCTCAATCAGAGGCAGGTGTCGTTAGTTGTCTCTGATTGAGAATCATACTTAGGTAGCCTTTTCCCACCAGTGTTTCGTGGGTGATTATTTTCTGTTCTGTGTTTTGTATTTTACCGTTCAGGACTGTTTCGTTTCGTTCTCGTTGTTTTTTGTTCATATAATAAATACAATATGGACACTTACCACGCTGCGCATTGGTCCTCCGATCCTTCTTACTACTTCTCCTCAGAATAGGACGACGAGAATCGTTACACAAATGTGTGTGTGTGTAGAGTGCGTGTGTTTGCGAATGCTGCGTGTGTGTGTGTGTGTGTGTGTGTGTGTGTGTGTGTGTGTGTAGAGTGCGTGTGTTTGCGAATGCTGCGTGTGTGTGTGTGTGTGTGTGTGTGTGTGTGTAGAGTGCGTGTGTTTGCGAATGCTGCGTGTGTGTGTGTGTGTGTGTGTGTCTTCACAGTCCGCTCTTCCCTAAGGTGTCGTTTTATCTGGGGGTTTTCTGATTTCACTGCTTGACTGAGTTACATGATGTGGAATAGAGTTCCATGTAACTATGGCTCTATGTAGTACTGTGCATTTCCTGTAGTCTGTTTTGGACTTGGGGACGGTGAAGAGACCTCTGGTGGCATGTCTTGTGGGATATGCATGGGTGTCTGAGCTGTGCATTAGTCGCTTAAACAGACATCTCGTGATTTCAACCTGTCAATACCTCTCACAAAGACAAGCAGTGATGCAGTCAATGTCCTCCACCCTGAGCCAGGAGAGGTTGACATGCATATCATCAATGCTGGCTCTCCGTGCCAGCTGTGCTGCTCTGTTCTGAGCCAACTGTAATTGGACTATGTCCCTCTTTGTGGCACTTGACTATATGACTGGACAGTAGTCCAGTTGCGACAAAACTAGGGCATGTAGGACTTGTTTTGTTGATAGAGAAGTCAAGAAAGCAGAGTTGTGCTTTATTATGGACAGACCTCTCCCCGTTTTAGCTACCGTTGCGTCAATCAATATGTTTTGACTATGACAGTTACAACAAGTATGTTACAACAAGTAGTTTAGTCATCTCAACTTGCTCAATTTACACATTATTCATTACAATGTTTAGTTGAGGTTTAGGGTTTAGTGAATGATTTGTCCCAAATACGTTTTCTGAAATATTTAGGACCAGCTTATTTCTTACCACCCATTCTGAAACTGACTGTAGCTCTTTGTTATGTGTTGCAGTGATTTCACTTGCTGTGGTAGCTGACATGTGCAGTGTTGAGTCATCAGCATAGATGCACACACAGGCTTTACTCAGTGCCAGTGGCAGGTCATCAGTAAAGAAGGAAAATAGTAAGGGGCCTAGATAGCTGCCATGGGGAATGTCTGACTCAACCTGGATTATGTCGGAGAGGCTTCCATTAAAGAACACCCCCTGTGTTCTGTTAGACAAGTAACTCTTTGAAAGTAGTATTTGTCTTTCTGTCCGTCAGTCCATCTGTCCTCTTGTATGTCCTCCCTCTCTCCGTCTATTAGAGCAGGATTTCCCAAACTTTTTGTGTCGGGGACCCGTTTTGTGAGAGCAAATTCACCAGGGACACAATATCTTAAAGGGGCAGTGCAATTAAAAAGGGGCAGTGCATCCATTTTTTAAATATATTTCCACACTATGAGGTTGAACTAGAACTCTGAAATTGTGAAGAGTATGTTAATGCCCTTTTAGGGTAAATTTCAGCCTGTTTGGGTGGGATGGAGTTTTTGACCCAAGGCCATCACAATCTGATCTGATTATTCTGACCAATGACCAGTCATCTTTTATTTGCATATGTATCTTCCTACTTTGAATGGGTAAGCGGGTGATTTATTACATACAGTGATGAATTAAAAATTAAATGTTAAAGACTGCATGGGGCTTTAAGAGTGCATGGGGCTTTAACTATCTATAAATGATTCCACATTTTGCCACGGGGCAGTGAGAACATTTTGCAGTATAAAGCTTAAATTACAGCGCATTTATGTTCAAGACAATATTTTGGAGGAATAAAAGAAGAATTGAGTTTAAAAAATGTGTCATGGATAGAGTACTGTGGATATCAATATCCCAGTGAGCCTCCCAGGCCCATAAATTGTGCATAAATAATATTACATTGTATTTTACTGCACCATCTGAACTTTGTCCATGGACCCCTTGTCCAAAATTCAGTTGTTTCAAACATTCGTTGTTTCTAAATGTAAAACACTTCTGTTCCAGGGCACTCTCTCCACTTACTCACTGTTGGATTAATGGCCTGCCTATATTTACAGAGCAACACAACAAGAGGCAATAGGTGGCCGGGCTCCGTAGGCACCACAGGGACAATCGATGGCTTTCATTAAATAAAATAGTGGAACATGAAAGACCCTGATAAATAGTCCAGCTATTTGGCCCCTAATTGCAGCCCTTTAAAACATCTGTGTGATGATTGGAGCAGCTTCCTCTGAAGTCTCCTAGATCAAAGTGGAACAGAACAGATTAAAAACAGTCTGTCAGTGACCCCGTCTTAACGACATGTCTCCGGCTCTGCCCTCTGCTCCACCACTCCAGACAGACAACTCCAGCCTCCGCTGCCAGAGTGGGGACGGCCAGGCCAGGACGGAGTGAGGACATGTATGGACCATTTGACAAACTAAATCAGACACAACACAGTCAGATAGCCCTGTCAGTTGCCTGTCTGCCTGTCTGTGATTCAGTCTGTCTGTCTGCCTGTCTGGCTCTCTGTCTGCCTTTCTGCCTATAAACATGAGTGATTCCAATGATCCCCTAATACAGAGCCTGCTACTCATCATGATCTAGCTAGCTGTGCATACGCATTAACATCCTCTAACACAGTGGTTCTCAAACTTTTTATAGTCCTGTGCCCCTTCAAACATTCAACCTCCAGCTGTGTACCCCCTCGAGCACCAGGGTCAGTTCACTCTCAAATTTAGTATTTTTGCCATCATTGTAAGCCTGCCATACACATACTATACGATACATTTGTATTTATTTATTTATTTTATTTCACCTTTATTTAACCAGGTAGGCTAGTTGAGAACAAGTTCTCATTTACAACTGCAACCTGGCCAAGATAAAGCATAGCAGTGTGAATAGACAACAACACAGAGTTACACATGGAGTAAACAATAAACAAGTCAATAACACAGTAGAAAAAAAATAGTCTATATACATTGTGTGCAAAAGGCATGAGGAGGTAGGCAATAAATAGGCCATAGGAGCGAATAATTACAATTTAGCAGATTAACACTGGAGTGATAAATGATCAGATGATCATGTGCAAGTAGAGATACTGGTGTGCAAAAGAGCAGAAAAGTACATAAATAAAAACAGTATGGGGATGAGGTAGGTAAATAGGGTGGGCTATTTACAGATGGACTATGTACAGCTGCAGCGATCGGTTAGCTGCTCAGATAGCAGATGTTTAAAGTTGTTGAGGGAAATGAAAGTCTCCAACTTCAGCGATTTTTGCAATTCGTTCCAGTCACAGGCAGCAGAGAACTGGAAGGAAAGGCGGCCAAATGAGGTGTAGGCTTTAGGGATGATCAGTGAGATACACCTGCTGGAGCGTGTGCTACGGGTGGGTGTTGCCATCGTGACCAGTGAACTGAGATAAGGCGGAGCTTTACCTAGCATGGACTTGTAGATGACCTGGAGCCAGTGGGTCTGACGACGAATATGTAGAGAGGGCCAGCCGACTAGAGCATACAGGTCGCAGTGGTGGGTGGTATAAGGTGCTTTTGTAACAAAACGGAAGGCACTGTGATAAACTGCAGTTTTGGAAGCTATTTTGTAGAGGACATCGCCGAAGTCGAGGATCGGTAGGATAGTCAGTTTTACTAGGGTAAGTTTGGCGGCGTGAGTGAAGGAGGCTTTGTTGTGAAATAGAAAGCCGACTCTAGATTTGATTTTGGATTGGAGATGTTTGATATGAGCCTGGAAGGAGAGTTTACAGTCTAGCCAGACACCTAGGTACTTATAGATGTCCACATATTCTAGGTCGGAACCATCCAGGGTGGTGATGCTAGTCGGGCGTGCGGGTGCAGGCAGCGAATGGTTGAAAAGCATGCATTTGGTTTTACTAGCATTTAAGAGCAGTTGGAGGCCACGGAAGGAGTGTTGTATGGCATTGAAGCTCGTTTGGAGGTTAGATAGCACAGTGTCCAAGGAAGGGCCAGAGGTATACAGAATGGTGTCGTCTGCGTAGAGGTGGATCAGGGAATCGCCCGCAGCAAGAGCAATATCATTGATATATACAGAGAAAAGAGTCGGCCCGAGAATTGAACCCTATGGTACCCCCATAGAGACTGCCATAGGACCGGACAACATGCCCTCCGATTTGACACACTGAACTCTGTTTGCAAAGTAGTTAGTGAACCAGACAAGGCAGTCATTAGAAAAACCGAGGCTACTGAGTCTGCCGATAAGAATATGGTGATTGACAGAGTCGAAAGCCTTGTCCAGGTCGATGAAGACGGCTGCACAGGGAGATGTTGGCCGAGGTTGGAGTAGCCAGGAGGAAGGCATGGCCAGCCGTTGAGAAATGCTTGTTGAAGTTTTCGATTATCATGGATTTATCGGTGGTGACCGTGTTACCTAGCCTCAGTGCAGTGGGCAGCTGGGAGGAGGTGCTCTTGTTCTCCATGGACTTTACAGTGTCAGAACTTTTTGGAGTTAGAGCTACAGGATGCAAATTTCTGCTTGAAAAAGCTGGCCTTTGCTTTCCTGACTGACTGCGTGTATTGGTTCCTGACTTCCCTGAACAGTTGCATATCGCGGGGACTATTCGATGCTATTGCAGTCCGCCACAGGATGTTTTTGTGCTGGTCGAGAGCAGTCAGTTCTGCATTTTTTGAATGGAGCATGCTTATAAAAGATGGTGAGGAAGTTACTTTTAAAGAATAACCAGGCATCCTCAACTGACGGGATGAGGTCAATATCCTTCCAGTATACCCGGGCCAGATCAATTAGAA
Organism: Oncorhynchus tshawytscha; assembly: GCF_018296145.1. Lineage (NCBI taxonomy): Eukaryota > Metazoa > Chordata > Actinopteri > Salmoniformes > Salmonidae > Oncorhynchus > Oncorhynchus tshawytscha. The sequence goes on from NC_056432.1 coordinate 61,807,390, forward strand.
AGGCCTGCTCGCAGAAGTGTTTTAGGGAGCGTTTGACAGTGATGAGGGGTGGTCGTTTGACCGCGGACCCATAGCGGATACAGGCAATGAGGCAGGGATCGCTGAGATCCTGATTGAAGACAGCGGAGGTGTATTTGGAGGGCAAGTTGGTCAGGATAATGTCTATGAGGGTGCCCATGTTTACAGATTTAGGGTTGTACCTGGTGGGTTCCTTGATGATTTGTGTGAGATTGAGGGCATCTAGCTTAGATTGTAGGACTGCCGGGGTGTTAAGCATATCCCAGTTTAGGTCACCTAACAGAACAAACTCTGAAGCTAGATGGGGGGCGATCAATTCACAAATGGTGTCCAGGGCACAGCTGGGAGCTGAGGGGGGTCGGTAGCAGGCAGCAAAAGTGAGAGACGTATTTCTGGAGAGATTCATTTTTAAAATGAGAAGTTCGAACTGTTTGGGTATGGACCTGGAAAGTATGACATTACTTTGCAGGCTATCTCTGCAGTAGAATGCAAATGTTATAGTTGGGTATGGAAATCTCTGAATTTTTGGTGGACTTCAAAAGCCAGGATTCAGACACGGCAAGAACATCAGGGTTGGCAGAGTGTGCTAAAGCAGTGAGTAAAACAAACTTAGGGAGGAGGCTTCTGATGTTGACATGCATGAAACCAAGGCTTTTTCGATCACAGAAGTCAACAAATGAGGGTGCCTGGGGACATGCAGGGCCTGGGTTTACCTCCACATCACCGGAGGAACAGAGAAGGAGTAGGATGAGGGTGCAGCTAAAGGCTATCAAAACTGGTCGCCTAGTGCGTTGGGTACAAAGAATAAAAGGAGCAGATTTCTGGGCGTGGTAGAATATATTCAGGGCATAATGTGCAGACAGGGGTATGGTGGGGTGCGGGTACAGCGGAGGTAAGCCCAGGCACTGGGTGATGATAAGAGAGGTTGTATCTCTGGACATGCTGGTTATAATGGGTGAGGTCACCGCATGTGTGGGAGGTGGGACAAAGGAGGCATCAGAGGTATCAAGAGTGGAACTAAGGGCTCCATTGTAAACTAAAACAATGATAACTAACCTGAACAACAGTATACAAGGCATATTGACATTTGAGAGAGACACACAGCAAGGCACAAAGTAATCGCAGGTGTTGATTGGGAGAGCTAGCTAAATCAACAGGTGAGACAGCAACAGCTAATCAGCTAACACAACAACAGCAGGTAAAATGGCGATGACTAGGCAGAGAGGGTCGGATTAACTACACACAGAGCCTGAGTTCGCGGCTGGGGCAGCCAGATAAAAAATAAATAAACAGAATGGAGTTCCGTGATTAATGGACAGTCCAGCAGGCATCAGCTATGTAGCCAAGTGATCATAGTGTCCAGGGGGCAGCAGTAGATGGAACAGGGAAGCCGCCACTACGCTAGCACGCGGGCAACACAGCGCTTAATTAAAATTAGTAGCCGGGGCTAGTAGGAGCGTCTGCTCTGACGGAGGCCGGTTGAAAGCACAGCGGATGGAGTATTCGTCGGCAGACCAGTCGTGGTGGTGCGGCGGGGCGCCGTGTCCACAGAGAATCCAAGCCAGATGGCGAAAGAGGTATTGTAGAATTTAGTTGGCTAGCCGGGAGATGCGCCTGGCTCACGGCTGACTGGTGCTAGCTTTGTGCCAGTGGCGTTAACCACTATAGCCAATCGGTAGCAGCGGTGATCCGGTGCCAAGGTCCAGAGTTTACAGCAAGGATCCGGTGGAGTATTGGGCTCTAGCCGTGTATGAGTGGGGTTCGGGTGAACAGCTGAGTAAGCCGGGAGGTGGGCCTCAGGGATAGCTTCGGTACTGGGTGCCATGGTGAGTGCAAGCTAGCTGTGAGCTAGTTAGCTGCAAGCTGTGATCTTGCTGTGAAGATCAGAAGTAGTGGTCCAGGGATTACGGCAGGAATCCAGCGTTGTTGTGGAGAGACAGTCCGACACGGGTAGACTGGCGAGTATTATCCAGGCTAAAAACAGGGCTGGTATCTGTGCAGAAGGTAAAAGCCGCTAGCAGTGGCTAACAATGACTAAATAGCTTGTAGCTAATTATCTGGTTAGCTTCTGGTGGTTCTTGAATGTGTTCTAAAATTAAAAAATAATAGCGATTCCGTATCACATTGGGTGAGGCAGGTTACCGGAAGGTATAATCGAATAAAAAATCGAAAAGAGATTGAAAATAAAATTGAAATATACAAAAAATACGAAAAATACAAAAGTATACGAGAGAACGAACAAAAACACGTCTTCACTGCTACACCCTCTTGGAATGAGTACGTATTAAACATAAGAATGAGTGTGAGTTTTTGTCACAACCCGGCTCATGGGAAGTGACAAAGAGCTCTTATTGGACCAGGGCACAAATAATAATATAATAATAATAAAACATTTAGCTCTTTATTTAACCATCTTACATATGAAACTTTATTAGTTCATCGAAAATTGTGAATAACTCACCACAGGTTAATGAGAAGGGTGTGCTTGAAACGATGCACATAACTCTGCAAGGTGAGTTGTATTGAAGAGAGTTGTATTGTCTCGGTCTTAAATCATTTTCCACACACAGTCTGTGCCTGTATTTAGTTTTCATGCTAGTGAGGGCTGAGAATCCACTCTCACATAAGTATGTGGTTGCAAAGGGCATCAGTGTCTTAACAGCGTGATTTGCCAAGGCAGGATACTCTGAGAGCAGCCCAATCCAGAAATGTGGCAGTGCCTTCTGATTAAATTACATTTTCACAGAACCGCTTGTTGCAATTTCGATGAGGCTCTCTTGTTTAGATATCGGTAAGTGGACTGGAGTCAGGGAATGAAAGGGATAACAAATCCAGTTGTTTGTGTCATCCATTTCGGGAAAGTACCTGCGTAATTGCGCACCCAACTCACTGGTCTTCGCTATGTCACATTTGACATTGTCCGTAAGCTTGAGTTCTTTTGCACACAAAAAAATAATACAATGATGGAAAGACCTGTGTGTTGTCCTTGTTAATGCAGACAGAAGAGCTCCAACTTCTTAATCGTAACCTCAATTTTGTCTCACATTGAATATAGTTGCGGAGAGTACCTGTAATCCTAGATTCAGATCAAAACATCATCTAGATAGGCCAGTCGTGTGAGAATCTCGTCATCATGCAAGCGGTGAGACAAGTGAAAATGATGGTCAGTAAAGAAAACTTTAAGCTCATCTCTCAATTAAAAAAACATGTCAATACCTTGCCCCTTGATAACCAGCGCACTTCTGTATGTTGTAAAAGGGTTACATGGTCGCTGCCCATATCATTGCATAGTGCAGAAAATACACGAGAGTTCAGGGGCCTTGCTTTAACAAAGGTAACCATTTTCAGTCCCAAAACGTATTTCAAACTGTCAGACATTCCTTTGGCAGCAAAAGCCTCTTGGTGGATGCTGCAGTGTACCCAAGTGGCGTCGGGAGTGACTGCTTGCAGGCGCATTACTACTATACTATGTCTCCTTGTCATGGCTTTTGCGCCATCGGTACAGATACCTACACATCTACACACCAAGTCCATTTGATGTCACAATGCTGTCCAGTACTTTAAAAAATATCCTCTCCTGTTGTCCTGGTTTCCAGTGGTTTGCAGAAGAGGATGTTTTCCATAATTGACCCCCCATAAACGTAACGTACATATACCAGTTGACTCATCCAGTTGTAACGCATAGAATTCACTGGCTTGTATGCGAAACAGTAATTGTTTCAAAACATCTCCTGCCATGTCACTGATGCGACCTGAAACAGTGTTGTTTGATGAAGGCATTGTCTGTATAGTTTTTTTGGCCTTTTCCCCCAGCATTGTCCCAGCCATATCTGCGGCAGCAGGAAGAATTATGTCCTCCACAGTAGCATGGGGCTTGCCTGTCCTAGACACTCGGTAGTTCACCATATGAGTCGCTTCTAGCCCCATCTTATTTATGGTATCTGTTGCTTTTATACATTTCTTACTACTCGAAAGTCATCTTTATTCTAGCGTCTCACGTCCTGACCTTAGTTCCTTTTTATGTCTCTATTTTGGTTTGGTCAGGGCGTGAGTTGGGGTGGGCATTCTATGTTTTTCATTCTATGTTTTGTTCTGTGTGTTGTATTTCTATGTGTTTAGCCTGCTGATGGTTCCCAATCAGAGGCAGCTGTCAATCGTTGTCTCTGATTGAGAACCATACTTAGGTAGCCTGTTCCCACCTGTGTTTGTGGGTAGCTGTTTTCTGTTTTGTACCTTGCAGAACTGTTTGCTGGTTTTTGTTCAAGTGTTCATATTTCTTAAACGTATTATGAATACTTACCACGCTGCACCTTGGTCCTCTTCTCCTTCTCCCGACGACATTCGTTACACCGTAACTTAATTTTCAAATTGGCATGTTTGTTTCTAAATGTCTATACTTGAGTGAAGGTTTCATCCAGTTGTGTGAGAGTACTTTTGCACATATAACACACTGTGGCTGAGGAAAGGCTCTACTCCCAATATAAGTGAACCCCAAATTAATGTAGTTCTCATCATATTTGCGTCTCTTCGATGGTCCAACGTCCCTGTCTGTTGTTCAGTGCTTTCCCAGTTAAGGGGGCAGTAGGTCTTCGGCTGCATCAGATTCACAACTGTCAGTGTCCATGCTAGCTGGGCTAACAACAAATGTAGAATTACTAGCATTGGATGTGTTCGTGGAAGCAGAACAACTTGTGTCGTGGACAGGTGCAGGTGTAGTACTGCTGGTAGTATCAGTAGTACCAGTAGAGCTGGTATGTGTCTATGGACACGGGCCTTACTAAACGGACTGTTTGAAAATGCGAACAATTCTTATTATTTTATTTACAGATGTGAATCCCATTTTTATTTGGCGTACCCGACGACATTACGCCTACCCCAGGTTGGGAATACCTGCTCTAGAAGGATTGATGTGTTTCACAGACACAATAAATGTCTGTGTTAAAGTTAGAGGAAGGAGGCTGCTCCCCCCCGGTTCCCCCTTTCTCCGCCCTGCTCTCCCCTGCTCCCCCCGGTTCCCCCTTTCTCCCCCCTGCTCCCTGGCCTGTGATCTGTGTGAGGAGAGGAGGGGTGCAGCGGTGGGTGATAGAGATGGATGGAGGTTAGATGGGGAGGTGCGATTAAGACGGAGGGGATAGCTAGCGCCTCTGTCCCTTGACACAGAGGGATGTTTAATCAGCTCGCTGAACCCATGGCCTGAGGTCACCCCGGGACACTCATTATACCTGATGGAGCTACTGGACCATGACGAATGAGTGCAATCTTTACTCTGTTCACCCATCACTCAAAACACACACTAGCACGCACATAATCACCTACACACCCCTACACCTACCAACAGGGCATACTGTATGTACGAAAACACTTATGCCCAGTCAATGTATTATCATGCACACACACACATACACACACACAGTCTCGTGTTTGTGGTCAGGGCTGGTAGATAAGTCATTGTTGGGTTGGAGCCAGGAATCTCCAGGAAAGATGTCTACAGTTTGATAAAGTCAGCCAAAGGAAATGTTTAAAAGATAGCAGTAGGGCTATTTAACCAAATAAATGTATCATGCCAGATGTACCACTGCATTAACAGTCAATAGTCTGAAGGTCCACCTTTAAATACATTAATAAAACGAAACATATTGTTTCATCAATACTGTCTGCCAACTGAATATAACGATTACTCCTCCCAGGGACAAAATGATAGGAGTCGGGAAAAAGTTGATATGGCTGCTGTGTCTCCTGGTGGAGGATATGAATGTTTACCGAAGCTGAGCACACAACTCCGCCTACGTCTGTCTGTCTCGCAACCTACAGTTAAGCAGTGGAGATTTATTACCATGCAAATGACAACCCACGGTGTATGCCAGGCAGTTAATTACATGCCAACCTATCAGAGGAGCTACATGACTAAATAGATTTGGCCATGGCAGATTATGGCTGAGCTGGGGCTGAAGCAGAGATGAAGAGAGAGAGAGAGAGCGAGAGAAAGAGCGAGAGAGCTGGCTGTTTGTATTGGTCACAAGGCAGAGCCTGGTGCTGCATCAGTAATGGTGGTGGGGCCATCCAGAGCCTGTCTGTCTGTCTGTCTGTCTGTCTGTCTGTCTGTCTGTCTGTCTGTCTGTCTGTCTGTCTGTCTGTCTGTCTGTCTGTCTGTCTGTCTGTCTGTCTGTCTGTCTGTGTAGATGGGCTGGACACACACTGGGCTGAGACACAGTGGGAGGGATGTCATCAGAATGACTAGACTGCTAGGGCCATGATGTTCCATGCTGTTTGCTCTAATGCTAGTCTAGGAAGTGTGAGACTAGAAAGTTGTAGCTGTATATCAAACCCAATGCTCTACCAGCCTAAAAGATTAAACCTATATGTCTCTTTCTTATTGAATTTGTTGTTAATATGAGAAATACTGACAAGAGCCCACTCTGGAAATGTGATGTACTTGTAGAATATATTGTTCCAAAAAAATATGCAAAATGAACAAATTGTTCATGTTGAATAAATGAAGGTAAAAAAATGTGTATTTCAGAATCAAGAAGTACTCCATGTGTTAGAGCCCACTGTAATGACACCAGGATGTTTTCTGTGTGTACTGATCATAGGGTCTGACAGGAGGCATATATATGTCTGAAAGGGTCTAAAATGGCCACTAAAATGGCCATGATTTCCTCACAAATGGTTTGTGATACAAATATATTTTTAAAATATGTCAAACATCCTTTCTCCCAATGACGTTTCTATGAGAGAATTGCCAGAACAATCTGAGATACCAAACATATTCCAGCGCTACGCTGGTTTGGAATCACCCTATTCATCTTTCCCTCTTGTTCCATTTCTCCTGCAGACCAGACCAACACATGTATATTCATTACTGACCTCCGAGAGCCTTAACCAGGACAGAGGTATGAATCTGATGGCTAATAACTTGGCATTGTACTGTACAACAGATGAAGATGTGACACTTTCTCAATGAGATGTTTTGTGTGTTAAAATATGAGAGGGAATGAACACAGGTACACAACTTCTAGCACTGTCTGGAATGACCATTGATTCTTTGTTAACTGCGCTGTAGCCTGCCAACTGTCCTTAGAGCAGTGACTTGTGTTGGAGATCAACTATAACCACATCTGAAGGGACATTAGCTGTTGTCCTGGTTCAGATACAGGAGGTGAGGCAGGCAGTGTGTGCCAGGTCTTTGTTCACAGTGTGTATTGATTTGCTACCCTGTGTGTTTCTGTATGTAAGGGGGAAAGGAGTGTGTGTAAGAGAGTGTGTACTTGCATGTGTGTATAAAAGGAGACAGATAGATAAAGCGAGAGTACATCTATGAGAGTGAAAGAAAGAGACGTGTGTGTGTGTGTGTGTGTGTGTGTGTGTGTGTGTGTGTGTGTGTGTGCATGCCTGTGTGTGTGTGTCTTGATGATAGAGCCAGGGCTGTTGTGTTGTGTTGCTGGCTGTTTTTGCGTGCCTGTCGGGGCCCAGGGGCCGGCCACCACAGAGACAGGGGGTCTAATGAGGATGTATGGCTGCTTCACCCTCCATCTGCAGACATTTTTACACCGTCTTTCAGACCCTGCCTTCTGCCGCTCCCCATTCCCACCAGCACCCCCCCCTCCCCACCTCCCCACCACCACATCACCTCTTGGTGTGTCGGTGAAGCTGGGCTTCTTAAAAAAAAAGCTGCCATACCGCGACTATTACAGCATTCTCCAGAACTGACAAGTTATGGTCGTGCTCAGAATCTCGAGCGGAGCAGAGCACAGCAGAGTGGGCCTGGCGCTCCTTGCTGATCCTGAGCGTCTGTAATGGAAGTAAAGCCTTTATCTGGGTTCTAAGCCTCCCTGGCTCTATCTCTCCCCTACCCCTGAGTTATTTATACCCAGCCCAGCTCCAACCACTGAAGCATGCCAAATACCTTATTATCATTTCTTTGTGTAGCTGATTAATTAGGAGATACTTGTAGTGTTTTTTAAAAATCGTTCATCACCCTGGTCTTGTTTTTTCTGTTCTGCAACACTAAATCTGGGGCTGGGGAGAGAGGCTGGGGCTGGGGAGAGAGGCTGGGGCTGGGGACAGAGGCTGGGGCTGGGGAGAGAAACGGGCTGGGGAGAGAGGCTGGGGCTGGGGACAAAGGCTGGGGCTGGGGACAGAGGCTGGGGCTGGGGACAGAGGCTGGGGCTGGGGACAGAGGCTGGGGAGCTGGGGACAGAGGCTGGGACTGGGGGGACTGGGGAGAGAGGCTGGTGATGGGTGTCACTAGGTGTCAGCACCGGCAGGAGGTTAAGTGAGAAGAAAAACTAAGGCAGTCAGATATCACTCACAAACCTTGGAAAACCTAATGTGATTTTATTCAAGAGCTTTTATGAAAATAACCCAGTGCCTTAATCCTCCCTGTGTGGAGGCCAACATCAATATCCTTCAGGATTCACTGGCAGAGACAAGAGAACACAAGAGACCTGTCTGAATGCACAACAAACATCCACAAACATAGTAGGTGTGCTTGTGAATTTGTGTGTGTACGCATCTGCAATATACATTCATGTTGTAATTGTGTGTGTGTGTCTGTCTGTTTACAAAACTGTTTCTGCATCTGTGGTTATGTGTGTGGGTTTCTGTGTGTCTTTGTGTGTATTTATGACTGCTAGTGTGCATCAGCCCTGACTCTGACACTGGCTCCACGACAGCAGTATCCCCAGCTGTGGCCCTCAGCCCTGGGCTGACTGGCTGGCTGGCTGATGATGTCATCTCTCAGTGCCAGCCAGCCCTCAGCAGAATGAGGGGTCAGCGTGTTGCATCAGCCTCGGCTACACACACACACACACACACACACACACACACACACACACACACACACACACACACACACACACACACACACACACACACACACACACACACACACACACACACACACACACACACACACACACACACACACACACACACATACACACAGGAGCAGCAGATTTCAGCCATTTTGCTCTGATTGATCCAGTCCTGGGAGGAAGAGGGACACAAAAGCAGGAGAACAACCGTTCTGCTTTCCTGGGGCTTTTCATAGATGCCAGTGTGAATAAAATAATATCAGCATGCACAACTGAAATACTCAGCCGATAATGCAATGTTCGCCTGGCCCAGATTGTTCACACACACACACACACACACACAGCTTAGCCCCTGTGGCTATCCTAAAGAGACAGAGCCTTGCAGGAAGTGGTGATAAAGCTGTGTCAGGCCATCCTGCCGAACTCTGACCTCCTGCCTGCGTCGGTCGTTGCCTAACTGTAGCAGCTTCACACACTCTGGCCCCCACTCCCTGCTCCACACACCCTGGCCCCCACTCCCTGCTCCACACACCTTGGCCCCCACTGCCTGCTCCACACATCCTGGCCCCCACTCCCTGCTCCACACACTCTGGCCCCCACTGCCTGCTCCACACACCCTGGCCCCCACTGCCTGCTCCACACACCCTGGCCCCCACTGCCTGCTCCACACACCCTGGCCCCCACTGCCTGCTCCACACACCTTGGCCCCCACTGCCTGCTCTACACATCCTGGCCCCCACTGCCTGCTCCACACACCCTGGCCCCCACTCCCTGCTCCACACACCTTGGCCCCCACTCCATGCTCCACACACCCTGGCCCCCACTGCCTGCTCCACACACCCTGGCCCCCTCTCCCTGCTCCACACACCCTGGCCCCCACTCCCTGCTCCACACACCCTGGCCCCCACTGCCTGCTCCACACACCCTGGCCCCCACTGCCTGCTCCACACACCCTGGCCCCCACTGCCTGCTCCACTGGCCCCCACTGCCTGCTCCACACACCCTGGCCCCCACTCCCTGCTCCACACACCCTGGCCCCCACTGCCTGCTCCACACACCCTGGCCCCCACAGCCTGCTCCACACACCCTGGCCCCCACTGCCTGCTCCACACACCCTGGCCCCCACTGCCTGCTCCACACACCCTGGCCCCCACTGCCTGCTCCACACACCCTGGCCCCCACTGCCTGCTCCACACACCCTGGCCCCCACTGCCTGCTCCACACACCCTGGCCCTGGCCCCCACTGCCTGCTCCACACACCCTGGCCCCCACTGCCTGCTCCACTGGCCCCCACTCCCTACTCCACACACCCTGGCCCCCACTGCCTGCTCCACACACCCTGGCCCCCACTGCCTGCTCCACACACCCCCCCACTGCCTGCTCCACTGGCCCCCACTGCCTGCTCCACACACCCTGGCCCCCACTGCCTGCTCCACTGGCCCCCACTGCCTGCCCACCACCCTACCCTGCTCCACTGGCCCCCACTGCTTAAACAGCTCTTCACAAGAGAAACAGAGAATCAGCTCTTCACAGGCCAAGAAAAAGCAGCTCTATCTCTCTCTCGCTCCTGTTTAAAATAAAACATGGCATAGAAAGCTTAATCCGCTCCATGTCCTCCCCTCCTCTCTTCCTGGGTTGTCAGTGATGCGGATCTGGCTGCTGATGGGCCAGAGACCCCTGCCCTTGAGCAGAGGTGGGGGTGGGGATAGGGGGATAGGGGGAGCAGTGCACCCGTGCCCTCAAGGACTGATTAAAATGAGAACGTGGCAGAAGTATTAAAATGACATTAAAGGAAGGAGTGGAGCGGGCCGTGCGGCCAGGTAGGGTGGCACGTCTCAGCCCAGATGACTCCCAATCCTCCACCAATTATCAGAGTTGTCATCTATGCAGAGCAGGTACACTCCCCCTGCTCATCCAATCAGGACCAACTCTAGTCATTACACTGTGTGCCCCCGGGGAGGGGAGAGGACAAGGGATCAGGCCCCTCAACCACTGGGGCTGCCATTGGTACTGCACATCACATACACACATGACAACCCAACACACACCCCACATGTCACTCTGGATCTAGCCACCCACAACCCCTCTATTCAGTCAAACAGCAACACAGCAAGAAGCCTGTATTTTCATGGCTGGGCATAGTGTACTTGGATAGATCTTTGGAAAAGATGTGCCGATGTATAGGCATAGCAGGCTGTAGTCTGGAATGTATAGTAGCCAGAAGGGCTGTGTCTGATGAGTTAATGTGTCAAATTTGATGGACTGGGAGGGCAGTGAACTTAAAGACCAACTTGGCAACATGTTGATCTCAGGCTCAGCTGGAGCCTCATGGCTAGTGTCATGTCAATATCACACCTCCCCATCATCATCATCATCATCATCATCATCACATCAGCTCCTCTCCCTGTTAGTCCCATTCCTACACTACTCTCTCGGCACTGCAGAACAGGAAGTCTGAAACATTGAGATATGTCAACATGATATCTGGGGCATCCATTTTATTGCAGGCCTGGAATTAAAACTTCATCCATTGGTGAAGGGGTTCTGTGAGTGCCGATAATTGCAGCGCTATTGCCTCGTGCAGGAGAGCCACGCTTTCACACAACGGCCCAGAAAGTCATTTCATTTTTCTGCCCATTACTTTTTTTTCTGAATCAAATTGATGTGGAGCCTGTGCTCGGAGGGGGTGGGGGGCATGCGCTGTAGGTTGGGGTGGTAGGTACAGATGAGTGGGGTTGATGGAGCCAGGGGAATTGAGAGAGAGAGAGAGAGAGAGAGAGAGAGAGAGAGACGGAGGCAGAGAAAGAGAATGAAAAAGAGGAAGAGAAAGAAAGAGTTGATGGGGCTGTGAAAGAGTGCCCTGCTGGAGACGGGAGAGTGATGTATGTCAGAGCTGTATACCCCCACCCCCCACCCCTGTGCCCCGCCCTCTCCTTCCTCCCCTTCCTCCCCTCTCCCCCACTGACAGTAATTTGACAGGCCCAGAGTTGACAGACTTGAAGGCGGTGGGGTAAGCGATTGTCAGGCTGGCAGAGTCAGGCAGCTGCTGACTGGCTGGGGAGCCAGGGTGTGATCGGAGAGCCATGATTGGCCAGGGGGATTGATGGAGAGACGAGCGGATGCTGTCGGTGTGGCGACACAACGTGGTGGATAGACAGACGGGGCTTTTAAAAGCCCAGGGGGTTCAGGCTCGGGGTTGAGCCGCCCCTCTGCTGGGTCTATGGCAGTGGGAGGGCTCTGACAGGGCTAGCAGGCAGGCACCTCTCTGATTAATGCTCTGCAGCCACGCAGACAGGCAGACAGGCAGGCAGACAGGAAGGCCAGAGCCAACTGCCAGGCAGAGATAGCTTACATCACACCTCCGCGTCCATACCAATACAGCTCCCATCACTGACCATGCCACTGAGAAATGTGTTGGTTGGACCACTGTTTTTCCACTCGTAGTAGACAGAGGAAGGCAGGCTAAACAGTGTAGCCAGCCAGCCATAAAGTCAGACAACTTCACAATGAAACTAACAGAATGAAAAAGTGATTTCTCTCCACAGTCTGAGCATGTATACGCTAAACTCTGCAAAATAAATCAATCAATATAAACGAATGGAATACATCCCCATGAAAGTAAGGAAAGGATAAATAAAGTAGCGTGTCTCCTGTAGATGAAAGGCAGAGGCAGGGCAAGGCGTGCCAGCTAGACCAGGAGTCAGGGAGCACTCTTATGTAACCTGCAGATAGAGAGGTGGGCTCACACTGCCCAACAGACACACACACACACACACACACACACACACACACACACACACACACACACACACACACACACACACACACTCACACAAGCATATGCATACACACACATTTTCAATATTAACCTCACCGTCCTCACTCTTTCATTTGCTGTCTGTTTTATTTACACCTTACCCTCTCCCTCTCTCCCTCCCTCTCTTTCAACTAGCAACACCTAGCTGTACTGTACCTATGGACACATCAGCAGGGCTTATGGGAAGGTTATTCCTGATTGTACCCTTGTGGGCTGACAATGGTGTAAATCTCCTAGGCGCTTTAAGCAGTAGCATATGCGAATGGAGAGAGAGAGAGAGAGAGAGAGAGAGAGAGAGAGAGGAGGGAGAGAGAGAATATACACCTCTATACGCTCAGATCCTCCAGAGATAGACTGCTACTGCTGCATGTCTCAACCTGCACCTGCAGCTGCACACTAAACGGAGTTGAAGCCTATTTCCTCCTGTGTCTCTTAATCAACATTGAAACATCAACTGAGGCTAACTCATTTCAACCGAGGTGCCAGGGCTCCGTGTTAACATCTCACTGAGTGTTCGCCTGGGTAGAATTTCTATTTCTCCCAGCCCCACCCTACGGCTTGTTGCCAGTCAACTGTGTTCTCACAAATAAGGCAGTGGGGACTGGAGAGACATAGACGGTGAGAAAAATTCAATTTCAGTCAAACAAAGCAGTAGAGGAAACTGGAGAAAACTGAAAAATGTGAATGTATTTGATATGGGCTGTTTCGATTACTCTTCTCCCTCTCTCCCTCTCTCCAGCTCTTCCTCCTCTCTCTATACAGCCTAGTAGTATAATACTACGAGGAAATGGAGACACAATGATATCCCAAATGAATTAGTAACTCAAACCAATCGTGGTCTCTCGTTCTTTAATGAGGACTTTGTGGTAATGGAGCCTTAACGAGGAGAGGGCCTCCCCGCCTCGCCCAGCATCTGGCCATTCTCTGCCTATTGGGTAGATTACAGAGCTCTATAGCCCAGGCAGCACATAGCAGTGCTCCCTCCAACAGACTGTTACTTCTGGCCTAATCCAGCCTGCAGAGACCACACAGTCTCTCGCCTCTCAGGCCATATGCTCACCAAAACATCAATGGAGATGGGAGGGAGAGGAGCCACAGCTTGTGCTAGTGAGAGACTTCTTTCTTACTTTGGACACACACAGCTAGTCCAAAGTGTCTAAGCCCATCTTTTGGCAAGGGGACTGCACTGAGCATGAGCTGAGCAGCAGAATGAAGAAAGGAAGAGTCATTCCTGGCAGCAGATGGAGCCGTCAGCTCTTATTGTTCTCCAGTGCCAAGTCTGAAGAGGGCTTTTAAGCCACCAGGGCTAATCATACTGGAGTACACACACACACACACACACACACACACACACACACACACACATGGAGGAAAGAAGGGTGGGTGTCAGTCAATCAGTGTTCCTTTATTGTTATCTAACTGAAGACTAATGTTATAGGCATGTAGGGATTCTCTAAATAAGGTGTAAAGCCAATATCCAGTCATAGAGCTGCTTCTTTTCTCAACGTGATTGGACCATTGACTCTGACACCCACAACCCAGCAAACCCAGGTACTAATGCTGCCCCTCTTAGCCCTTTCACTATTGTCTCTTCTATTACAGCACCCTATCCTCCCACAAAGGCTAACAAAGCCACAGCAGCACTCCACTTCAGTCCCTATCACAGTCCCCCCTACTCAAAGTGTTAATCATCCTCCTGTTGTACTGTGATGACTGAGTGTTGAGTCCCTACCAGAGTCTATTAGCTTTCCCTGCTTCACTATTTGTTTGTGTCTAAACAAACAGGACACTCTGACTGTGAGGTCAGCAGTCGGAACGCAGGCTGTGTCAGCTCCCATTACGCCTACCCTTCACAGCATCTCTCTCTCTCTCTCTCTCTCTCTCTCTCTGTGTGTCTCTCTCTCTCTGTGTCTCTGTCTCTCTCTCTTTCTGTGTCTCTGTCTATGTCTCTCTCTCTCTCTCTCTCTCTCTGCCTCCCTTCTTTTTTTTCAGAGTTTAGCATTCCTCTGCCCAGGAGGAAGAGAGAGAAAGAGCTGGTTGAACCAGTCCCTGAATAGCCTTGGACAGCTGCAGTAAAGTGGGGGGTCAGTAGGATGTTTGAAAGACTGAAAGGTCAGGATGGTAAATTGCTTCTCTGTACATGAGTCTCAGTAGTCGTCCATTTTAATGTGTAGGATTAATTCCTCCCCCTGCCCTTTCTGCTCAATAATGAGGAGGATTCTGTGTAATACGTAAGTGGATGATTTAAAAAAAAAAAAACATTCTCTGCATTTTACTCCAGTCTTAAAGGGGCAATCCGCAGTTGAAACATAAAGTTACTCCCGCCACTGTTTCGGTAAAAAGCTGAGGACTGGGGCTGGAGAAGTGAAATTCATAGACAGAACTATGGATGCAAGAAGTGACCATACATGATATCAAAAGTATACTTTTAAACAAGTTTTGAGGCTATGCAATGTTTGTTTCCATTTACATTCTTTACAGAGTAAAACAAGCATATATTTTGGGTGCTGATGGGGTACGAGAGTTATTGTATTCTTCAACAAACAATGGCTACATATCATTCATTTATAAGTCCAAAAATGGATATAGCAACTGTGAATTGCCCCTTTAAGCACTTTGAAAGATCAGGTTCTTTGAACGACAAGGGAAATGAAGATTTTTCTATAAAAAATACTGAAAAGAAATAGAACATGTGTGCCTCTGGGTGTAGATGTGTGTAGATGGAACATGTTTATAGCACAGATGTGCGGATGTGTTCTTGCATATGTTTAACATAGATCTAGGAAAATAGACCAACGCCTCAGGTCAATCCTTTGCTGCAGATGCTCTCACAGGTTTCTGTTTCTATATTCTTCTTGTGAATTGCCAGAGCTGGTATCTGTGGTGGGCTGGTGGGCTTCATTTCTATATAATTGAATCCTAGCCCCTTCCTCGTCTTCGGCTGGATTTGGTTAAGCTGAAAGCCCTCCTTGACTGCTGTTACCTTGGTGCAGATTTGGTTACAGCTGTTACCACGGCAGCAGCGGAGCCCGGGCCCCGTCTCCGCGGATAACTCTCATAATTACTGTGTTTATTGGAAATTAAAGATATACCAGCTAATGAAACGCGACAAACATTACCTCCGATGCAATGTCATTAATTCTAGCCCGTCTCCTGTCTCTCCCAGTGTGAAGAGGCCTGAGACGGGGAAGAGAGGGAGTAAAGGCATTAGCATAAATATGAATTTTAGTCAGCTGGAAAGCACTTGAATGAAGAAGAAAATAATGAAAAAGGTGTGTTTTCATTTCCCTCTATACTTTCAGGATCGTGGTAAATAAATAGATCATGGCAGGCAGGGCTGGGTGTGGTGGGGGAGAGAGGGGGGGGGGGGTAGGACACAAAAACATGAAGAGCATCTCTTTGTATGTGCTGTAGAGTATGTATGGCCCTGATTAGTATGGCAGTGTCAGGCAAGGTGGCATGGGGACAGTGAGGAAGAGCAGGGGGGGGGGGCAGAGGGGGCATGATGGGGCTGTAGATGCTGTCATGTGCAGCCCACGCACAGGGTTGGACCCCCTGTCTGTGACCCTGCTGTCTGCCCCCCCTCCCACGCCTCATCGACCCCCTGCCCAGGACAGGAAGGGGACAGGCTGGAGCTGGCATGTCATGCTACACCCTCAGGGCTTTCTGCACGGCCACAGGGCTCCTGTTGGCATCGCCCACAATCTGGGGTTCTGATAAGCCCTGCCTTGTCCACCTCACCTCTGTGTAAAACCAACCAACCTGCCGACCCAGGTTATCTGGCTTGTGTTGTCCTTGTGTATGCCCAGACTTACTTCCTTTATGAGGGTCTTTTAATGTGGTATTTGTGCTGCTGGCCGAGCTGAAGCTCAGAATGCCCTGCCCATCGACCCGCTGGGTCTCATCAGGAGAGGAGAGAGCACTGCATCTCCTCTGATTAAGGGTCATTACCTACCCTGCTATCTGCTAGACCAGGGGTTCATATAATGCCGTCGGGGGTACGCTAAATAAAAATATGGCAATTTCTTCTTTTTTTTCGCATTTTCAAACAGTCAATTTATATTTTGCAACTGGGCTATACATTTGGGTGAGGTTTTTTTCTCGCCCGAGTCGCCTCGTTTCACTGCTAAAAATAAAATGAAACCATCTAGTGTTCAGCGGAATAACAACACAATGTCAAATACAGGTAGCCTAGTCAAATAATTAACATCCAATCACATTAACCGTTACTCTCGTGGGAATTCCACTAACTGTCCGTATGTAGCCAAACATAGCTGCTGCTCATGTTGGTATCTGTACTGATGGAGCAAAAGCCATGACAGGGAGACATAGTGGAGTGATACGCATGCAAGCAGTTTCTCCCGACACCACTTGGGTACACTGCAGCATCCACCGAGAGGCTCTTGCTGCCAAGGGAATGCCTGACAGCTTGAAAAACGTTTTGGACCCTACAGGGAAAATGGTTAACTTTGTTAAAGCAAGGCTCGTGTATTTTCTGCACTATGCAATGATATGAGCAGCGAACATGTAACACTTTTACAACATACAAAAAGGGCAACGTATTGACATGTTTTTTTAAATTGAGAGACGAGCTTAAAGTTTTCTTTACTAACCATCATTTTCACTTGTCTGACCCCTTGCTTGATGATGAGTTTCTCACACAACTGGCCCATCTGGGTGATGTTTTTTCTCGCCTGATCTGAACCTAGGATTACAGGGACTCTCCGCAACTATATTCAATGTGTGTGACAAAATTGAGGCTATGATTAAGAAGTTGGAGCTCTTCTCTGTCTGCATTAACAAGGACAACACACAGGTCTTTCCATCATTGTATTATTTTTTTGTGTGCAAAAGAACTCAAGCTTACGGACAATGTCAAATGTGACATAGCGAAGACCAGTGAGTTGGGTGCGCAATTACGCAGGTACTTTCCCGAAATGGATGACACAAACAATTGGATTCATTATCCCTTTCATGCTCTGACTCCAGTCCACTTACCGATATATCTGAACAAGAGAGCCTCATCGAAATTGCAACAAGAGGTTCTGTGAAAATTGTATTTAATTAGAAGCCACTGCCGCATTTCTGTATTGGGCTGCTCTCAGAGTATCCTGCCTTGGCAAATCACGCTGTTAAGACACTGATGCCCTTTGCAACCACGTACCTATGTGAGAGTGGATTCTCGGCCCTCACTAGCATGAAAACTAAATACATGCACAGACTGTGTGTGGAAAATGATTTAAGACAGAGACTCTCTCCAATACAACTCAGCTTGCAGAGGTATGTGCATCCTTTCAACCTGTGGTGAGTTATTCACAATTTTCAATGAACAAATAAGATGGCTAAATAAAGAGCAAAATTATTTATTATTATTATATTATTTGTGCCCTGGTCCAATAAGAGCTCTTTGTCACTTCCCACGAGCCGGGTTGTGGCAAAAACTCACACTCATTCTTATGTTTAATTAATGTATCGTATAGTGTGTGTGTGGCAGGCTTACAATGATGGCAAAAAACAACATTTGAGTGCACGCTGACCCTGGTGCTAGAGGGGGTACGCAGCTGGAGGTTGAATGTTTGAAGGGGCACGGGACTATAAAAGGTTTGGGAACCACTGTGTTAGACCAATGGGCAGGCTCTTCTCCTTTTGTGAGGAGCAGGAGAATAGAAATGAACTACAGAATAACTAACTGTGTCTGTCTGTCCTCTTGCTCTCTCCTCTGCTTTCGCTCTCCTGTCTCCTTCCAAATGAGCAGGCTTTTAATTTCCACTGCTGTCCATTTGCAGTAATGATCTTTCTGGTAGGAGTGGGTCGGAGATGACAAGCTGCTCTCCTCCTTGACTCGTCCGTTCAGCCTGGGATAACACCTGGAGGCTGGGGGCTTTAAAGGACAGCATTAACAAGCCCCTCCACTTAGCCCTCTCCCCCTCGTCCTCCTCATCCTCTTCTTTCCTTACCTCAGGGCTCCTCACCTTCCAGTCACACATTTAATGGGGGCCGTGCTCCATAGATGTACATATATACATAGACGTTAGTTTGGTAGATGTTGAACAGAGGAGACGTGAGAGAAGAACGAGCACCGATGTGGAGCTGTTGTTCGGTGTTTGTGCCTCCCCCATCCCCAGAGAGAGGGGCACAGAGCAGAGAGCATCACTCGGAGTGGACACAGGAACTCTGGGGACTCCCACTCTGCTCTGCTGCTCCACACCGCTTCCATGGAGAGTTGTGTTGTGAAGACGAAGAAGAAGAACTACGTTATCAGAGCCGGCCCACTGAGAATTCACTTTCTACGGCTTCATGTTTTTTTTTATACAACTCTTTTTCTATTTTGAATGTGTGTTGATTGTAGTGCAAAGAGAACAGATCACATGACATGAGAGGAAGAACTGGGGATCTTTCTGTTCTGCAAAGACTTGTTTATTTCCACCAGAGTTCAAAGGTAGCTATACATCAGAGTTGGGCTCTTTCTATGGTATTTCATCTTTATTTTTTGTCTAATTCTACTCCCTGTAGAATGAGCTCTACAGCCACACTGTGTGTTAAGATGCCCAGCAGAACTGCCTTGTCTCAGTCCCAGCATCTGAAATTGGGCCCTATTCCCTATATAGTGCACTGGGCCCTGGTTGAAAGTAGTGCACTATATAGGGAATATGGCTATAATTCAGATGTAGGCCTAATCTGCGACTGGTCTCCCTCCCCACTGTGGTGTCTGTGGGGCCAGCCTCCTCCTGTCACCTCCCACTCTGTTTTGTCCAACACATTGCATCTTGTCATGCACAAATGTCCTTTAAACACCTTGGAGCAGCACTGCAAACTGATTAAGGCAGAGCAGAGGAAGTAGATCGCAGCTCTTGAGTGGGTGCCTGGCCTTTGCACTGTCTACAGCTGCAGTGATGCAAGCAAACACATGATCAGCATCCCCGATATTAAAACACATGATCAGCATCCCCGATATTAAAACACATGATCAGCATCCCCGATATTAAAACACATGATCAGCATCCCCGATATTAAAACACATGATCAGCATCCCCGATATTAAAACACATGATCAGCATCCCCACATGATATTAAAAAACACATGATCAGCATCCCCGATATTAAAACACATGATCAGCATCCCCGATATTAAAACACATGATCAGCATCCCCGATATTAAAACACATGATCAGCATCCCCGATATTAAAACACATGATCAGCATCCCCGATATTAAAACACATGATATTAAAACACATGATCAGCATCCCCGATATTAAAACACATGATCAGCATCCCCGATATTAAAACACATGATCAGCATCCCCGATATTAAAACACATGATCAGCATCCCCGATATTAAAACACATCCCCGATATTAAAACACATGATCAGCATCCCCCAGCGTCAACGCCGGAGCCAACAGCAGGGAGAAAATACAAATAATAAGAGTGAAATCCAATTTGTTAAAGAAATAATTGGATCTACAAACATCTGAGAGAGATATGATTTATTTAATGAAGTCCTGTGATATTGGACCACATGTAAAAGATTAACGAACTGAAGTTCGGTAGTAAATCTCACGACAGAGTTATTTAGAAAGTGGTGAAACAAATACATTACTAGGGGAGGCAAGGAGCCCCATGGCATGGGGGCTGGAGGTTTTGACACATCTCTGCATGATAAAATCATCAGCTGATTGATGGTTTGGGTGCAGGGCCTGCTTAGAAAGAGAGCATTGGGATGCTGAGGGGCCTGTGGCCAGTCAGGCCTGTTGAAATCACAGCAGCATGTTCCCCGTCAGTCAGAAGCATGAATGAAAGCTCTCTATAAGCAGGGCAGGCCGCGGTGTCAGGACAGCTCTGAGGTATGGATGGGGATGAGGAGAGACAGGGAGAGACAGGGAGAGACAGAGAGAGAGAGAGAGAGAGAGAGAGAGAGAGAGAGAGAGAGAGAGAGAGAGAGAGAGAGAGAGATGAGAGAGAGAGACAAAGAGAAAGGGGTGTGTAGAAACCAGTCTACTGCTCCCAGCCGTTCATCTCCCTGCCTCCACCCAGCATCCCTGGTTTGGTCCTAGAGGAACAGAGATTGTCATGGCCGTTCCATGTTTATAACCTAACTAACTAATGAAAGTTGTCTCCAGTGACTGCTGTCTCCTTCCAGACAATGATTAAAGCCCTTGTGCCTTTGGATGGCCTGTGTGGGTATGATGGCAGATCACGGTGAGTGTGGAGACTGGGGGCCGTATGGGCCTGGCTCTCCATGCTTAAGGGATTAATCGGCTGTGTTGTAGGGAACATGCTCACCCCCTGTTGTGATTCTGGTGTTAGTGGCCTGAGGGATTGATTTTCACTCACTCTTCAATGGTATTCTGTCACTAGCAGAGCTACGGTATGCATTACCCCCCTGTGTGCCATTTGATTTGGAGAGCTGAGGCCTGACAGGGTGTCGTTGAGTTGTGGATGATGTGAGAAGTAGGGAGAGGCTCGGTGATGAGCGCTGAGAGTTGTGAGTGACCTCTGGAATGACAGGAGTGGGCCCTTCGCTGCTCCTCTCCTCAGGGTGACGGACATGGCATTCCCTCTGTCTCTCCTCCTTCCTCACTCCCTTCCTGCCTTCCTCTCAGGCTGTTTATTGGTGGTATGACCTATTTATTTTATCAGCGCTTCCCTATCCCGCCTCCAGGGCAACAGGCGCTGTGATGTGTCCATGATGTGGCTGTGATGTGAGGGACGTGGTGGTTAAGATCTACTGTTCTCTGTCCTCTGGGTCTCTCTGCTAGAGGTCACCTCCTCCCCGCTGTTCTATACAGCCTCTCTCTCCCTCCTCCATAGTGCTCCCACGTGTCCAGGATGGAGATATAGCCTTCTCTTTGAAAGCGGGATCCTACTATATCCCTGTGCTCCCCACATCTCCCTATATCATCCCTCTCAACCTGGCCACACAGAGCGTATGAGATTGTGTGCATCCCAGAGCCCAGGCAGGGAGTCAGCGACAGGCAGAACGATGAGTCTCACTTTGTTAACACCGCAGCCCCCTGTCCTGTCCGTGGCAGACTTTGGGAGGGTGATTTCTCAGCCTCCAGGTGTTTACCTGCAGGATACACATCCCTCCTGAGAAACACATCGGTGTCACACATACCACTGGGCAGGAGCATCGCTCAGCGCCGAGATGAACCGTGCGGAGGGGAGATGAGAGGACGGTGGGGCTGGTGGTGGCAAATAAACAGAGAGAATTGAGGGCATCGATGGCTTGTTCTCTGCGCTGGCTGCTTTGTGTTGCTCTCTCTCTCTCTCTCTCTCTCTCTCTCTCTCTCCCTCTCTCTCTCTCTCTCCCTCTCTCTCTCTCTCCCTCTCTCTCTCTCCCTCTCTCTCTCCCTCTCCCTCTCCCTATCTCTCTGCTGGAGCCCAGGCTCATTATGTATGAAGGCATTGGCATCTCTCTCTGCATCCAGACAGGCATCTGCATCCTGTGCTATGCTGTGCTGTGCTGTGCTGTGAGAGATCCCTCCAGAGACTGCACAGAGAGAGAGCCATCAGATCCTCTGCAGCTAGGCCACTTTGAACACAAACTACCAAACCCCTCTCCCTCCCCCTTCCCCCATCTAAAGTCAGAGACAAAGAAAGAGGGGGAAAGGAAATTGAATGAGAATCCTGTGTGGCGCTGGCTGCTGCCGCTGCTGCAATGAGTAGATATGAATGTTTTTGTTCACTTATTTTGTCCTGATGTGGGGCTGGATGCCGCACAAGTTGCAAATGGAAGGGAATAATTGATGGGTATCTGCTTGTATTGGCTGAACGCTATAGGTGTTACAAATGTGTCCCATTCCAGTGATCCATCCACGTTGTGTCACCGCAGTGATTTGTGGGAAAGGTCGTGCGAGAAATGACTTTGGCTGATGCGAGGCCTGTCTGTGTGCGTGGGCTGATGGGGCGATGGGCTGGGGGGCTGCTGCTGCTGGTGCAGGTGGCACTTCTGGAGGAGAGGGCTGATATATCATTTACCAAGGTCGTCCTCAATTAGGCTATTTGTTGAGCATAGCTGCACGAGGTTGGTTTAATCAACCGAGGAATGGAGACAACAACGACAAAAGAGGAAGTAAATTAGGCATGGCCGGGCCACACTCGCAGGCAGGCAGGCACACAGCAGCATGCTGGAGAAATGGTCCGTTTAGCTGGCCAGCCAACCCCCCTCCCCGAGACCCCCTCTTTCACTCTCAGTCTCTCTCTCTCTCCCTTCCTCCACATCTCCCTCTTTTCATTTCTTCCGTGACTTTCCAGAGCAGTTCAAATGACCTCATTGCATCACAACAGGGTAGACTTAGACAGGTCAATTATCCCAGATGGGGCACTATTAGTATATAAATGAATAAAGAATTTTGGGAAAAGTAAAGGCCTTGCCCATAACCATAATGGCATGGCTTACATTAAGCTAAAGCGGGCACTGCCGTGACAAAAACAACAACATTTGTTTACGCTGATAAACCAGAGACCTTGAGGGGTGCTGAAACACCTGCTGATGAGTCCACGGGTCCAGCCCTCCAGGAAAGGACTTAATGCTGTGTTAGTAGTGGAGAAATCAGCAACCATTCAGGTTAATGAGCTTTCTGCAGGCCAAGGTTGGCTAATGTGTAATTTGGAGGTTCAGGCTCCTTCCAGCTCTGTACCAAACGAGGGCGTTGATACAACACTCACCCACTCAGGGGTTGCCGACGGCAGGCATGTGGACTTTCTCTCAGGCTGCCTTCATTTGTCAAAGTTGTTTGTGGCTGTAAATATTTGAATGAACAAATGGAACCTGATTGGGTTTAAAAAGCCCTTTAGTGTTTTGTTGCGTTCAGGGACACGAGGCTATGGGTTTACTCCAGCCATGATTACTGAGGGAATGTCTCCAAATGATCCCACATATTGTATACTCCTTCATCTCCTACAGGTTACAAACTAGGTTGGAGAGGAAGTGGGTGGCTCAGAGGAGACGTCAGCAAATACATTTTATCGTACAGATCATTTGTTGATAATGTGACAACCTTGCCACAAAGATAAGAAGTAGTACATTGATCTCATCAGCCACTTTCCTCTGCTCTTACCTGCATCTTTCTTTTTCTTCTTCCCTCTCTCCCTCGCGCCCTCTCTTTCTGTGAGACCGCTTAAGCTGTGACATTTCCGTTTCCCTGGAGACAGAGCGTGCCAGGCGGTTGCCATAGAAACTCCCTGCTCTTTAAGGCGAGCACAGCAACACCCCCCCAGCCTGGATGGAGAGACTCTATGGAGGAGGGAGGGAGGGGGGCTCCAGAGAAAAACCACACCTGCTGGCTTCCTGCTAATTGGCTAGTTCTCTTTCTCTCTACCTCCCCTTTTTCTGTTTCTTTTGACTTTCTTCTTCACCTCTCTTTCCATTCTCGCGATCAGTCTCTTTATTGTACCAAGGGGCTCCGGCTGTGTTCTTCCATTTACTCGGCCCGTCTCTTGATAATCCAGTGACCTATCTGGAATCCTTTGTCCTTCAGCCTTAACTATCTGATCCGTCTAAATATATTTTCTTTTCAAAACATCCATTCTACTGGGTTGATCCATGCCCGACAGGTTGGATGAATGTGAATCCCTCACAGAGTTCTGACTAGATGTCCTACTGGCTACTGATCCACTCTCATCTCCACCACTACAGCCATGGTGGATTACAAACCATGATCTCCTCTCGCCATACCCCCCCTGGGATCACACAGATAGATCCCCCTCTTATTCACTGTATGTACTCTCTAAACTCAACACATGGATTTCTCATTTTGCCTCATAAAGCCTCCATCACAGAAATACATATATTACAGCGTCTGTCTATGGCCTCCATCTTCTATTCAGCACCGGTGCTGAATGGTACCTATGTACTCCTCTAAAAACTCAACACATGGATTTCTCATTTTGCCTCATAAAGCCTCCATCACAGAAAACAGAATACAAATAAACATGATTGGACAGCGGTCATTCCTACATGACCACTATGGCCTCCATCTTCTATTCAGCACCGGTGCTGAATGGTACCTGTCAGGTGACCAGTCTGCCTGAGCTCTCGGCAGTCACCCCAACACCTGGTGACATTTGAGCGATATGAAAATGACTTGGCGTGTGTGAAGCCAGGACCTAATTTTCCTATTCAATTAACCATCTCTGAACAAACCCTCCTGTGTGTTGGCTGCTGATAAAGTCACCATCTATTGACTTGTGAGGAGCGCAAATTGCACGGACGGACGGAGGGACTCTGAAAGGAAAGACGGACGGAGGGACTCTGAAAGGAAAGACGGACGGAGGGACTCTGAAAGGAAAGACAGACGGAGGGACTCTGAAAGGAAAGACGGACGGAAGGACTCTGAAAGGAAAAAGACGGACGGAGGGACTCTGGACTCTGAAAGGAAAGACGGACGACAGACGGAGGGACTCTGAAAGGAAAGACGGACGGAGGGACTCTGAAAGGAAAGACGGACGGAGGGACTCTGAAAGGAAAGACGGACGGAAGGGACTCTGAAAGGAAAGACGGACGGAGGGACTCTGAAAGGAAAGACGGACGGAGGGACTCTGAAAGGAAAGACGGACGGAGGGACTCTGAAAGGAAAGACGGACGGAGGGACTCTGAAAGGAAAGACGGACGGAGGGACTCTGAAAGGAAAGACGGACGGAGGGACTCTGAAAGGAAAGACGGACGGAGGGACTCTGAAAGGAAAGACGGACGGAGGGACTCTGAAAGGAAAGACGGACAGACGGACTCTGAAAGGAAAGGGGATGTTCACCATGCAGCTGCCTGGCTGGCTAGATGGATCACTGGGGCTCTGCTGAGCCTATAACCCCCAGGGTTTACAAATCCCCATTACACCTGCTCCCCTGTCCAACGGGTCTTCCTGAAATGCTATTCTATTCCCAATACAGTAATGTACTACTTTTGACCAGGCACTATATAACGCAGTCCAATAGTATCATAGTAGTGGACCTCAACTCATGCATGTGGCGTGGTGTAATTCTGTCCACTATGAAGTGAGTGGGCAAGCTAGCAGAGCAGACGGTAAACCCCGGGGCAGGGTTCTGGAGCGGACACTGGCGAGTCTGATCTGGTCTGTCCACCTGGGGGACAGGATAATGATCTCAGGTCCAGTCTGAGTTGGGCAAGCAGCACGGCCAGCACGCCCACACCCACTCACCGCGCAACACATGCTAAAAACAGCTCCACAGTCATATGTTGGACTCTCTCTCTCTCTCTCTCTCTCTCTCTCTCTCTCTCTCTCTCTCTCTCTGTCTCTCTCTCATGCGCGCTCTCTTCGTTTCTCTCCGTGTCTCTCTCTGTCTGTCTCTCTGTCTCTTGACAGATGAAGGCCTGGATAGGCTGAGAGGGGGACAGCTTTCGTAGAACACATTTGTCTCTTGACTCACTCTTTCAACAGTAGATTGTTTCTTCCTATCTGACTCCTACTCTAATGTATTGTGTTATATTAGACTTTAGAGCATGATACTTGTCCAAACCTACAGTGTCAGCTGGCCTCGTCAGCACTACTCCTTCAGTCCAGAGCCCTGTTCTCCTTTATCCACAGCTTTGCTGTCCTCTGAGTTGTGTTGTGGCCTATTGTATCTGGCGCAGTATTCCTGTGTCCTCTCTGTGGTCCATGGCCAGTGTGAGTGACAGCTTGGCTATGCTGCTACACAAGAGGAAGATGCCACCATGGTGCTCCTTTACCCTGGCTAACACCTTCGCCGTGACACCACCGACACAAAACCAACACCGCCAGAGCCGCGGCATCCCCGGCGTGCCGAGCAGCATCCGTCCATCCACACAACAACTCAACACAGCGTCTAGCTTCGCCAACCGACAGAGAAGACTTTCACTGTGCGTTAGTGTCAACACAGCCAACTCAATTACTTTCCTCCGCAGCGCAACATTAATCTCCCCCATTATTCCTGTACATCATCAGATTTGCATGTACTTTCCACGCCACAATTTAGTTTGCTGTGTATTTTTAGACGCCGGCACGCCTAATTAGGGGGAGCTGGTGTAGAACACAAGCATAAACAGCAACATTAACAGCGAACGTTAATGAGAGGAGATATTGTGGATAAAGCTCAGCCATTTCTGCATCCCATACTCCACCATTATCATTCCATTATCGTCTTCAGCGGATGGCTGACCTCTGCCTCTCTGTGTCGAGGTGTTGATGGGTTCCTCTCCTGCTGTTGCCACAGAGATAGTGGGGGCAAGGACACGCTCCTGACAGGCCAATCTGACAAACTGCACACATGCAATGAGCCATGGGAATCGTTTGAGCAGGCATCAGTGTCGTCCCCCTGCTTACCTATTCCTCATATCAGACGGTTACAGGCTACAGGCCTCTCTCCCGTCCCCCGCCTCATTGGGAGAAAGACACAACAAAGAGACTTAAAAGCAATCACCACATGTCAGCAACGCTCCGTAAATCCTCTCCCTGTGTCACGCCAAAGATTTCCCCAATCATGGGCTGATTTACTCATCTGATTTTTATTTTGGCCATGATAACACTCATCAATTACCGTAATGCTCTTGGTACGCTCCAGAGACACTCACACAGGATTGTGGGATATGGAGGGGGGGGGGGTGCATAAAATGGTCTGTCACAGTGGAGGCCGGGAATTGGACAGTACATAAGAGAGCGCCTGGCTGCATGGTGGCGATGGGTCTGCTCAGTGCCCCATGTCCCCCTCCAGAGGGGAGGAAAGGGAGGAGTGGGGTGAGAAGTTTGGGTGTCATCTGACCAACAGCAGCTGCGTCAGAGGTTGTGTGGGCCGTCACGCTTGTCTCTTCTGTCTGTTCTCTGGACACATCCTGGTCCTGGGCTGGAAGCCCCTGTTTAATCAGGCCTCTCAGTATGCAGAGCAATCCAACAACCTGCTTCTGGCCTGCCGGCTCCATGGCACCCCACCATCATCTCCTCACCGTCCCCCACCACCTGCCGCAAGCCTCTGACCTCCCTGGATCCACAGAGGATGAAGGCAGAGGGATGTGCTGCGGCTGCGCCCACCGAGAGAGTCAGTGCAGCTGTTAAAAGGCATAGATAGGGGTTGGGAGAAATAGTCAGTGAACGTGTCTGGTGGGCAGCAAGAAGTCCCATTTGGTTCCGCGAATCAATGGTGAACATCCCGTCATAATCTCAGTTCTTATAGGTCCTACATTTCAGTGACCACTATGGACAGTTGGGAGTGTTCCTGTATCTAGAAGAGAAAGTGAAGTCGAGAAGCGCAGTGACTCACTGTATAGTACTGTGTGTCAGTGACCATCACATGCTCATCCTTCAGTTTGTCTGTTCACCCTCTTTGTCCCGTAGATCCCTCACCAACTCTCTGTCGCTGCTGAACAGGCAGTAACAGAGGGTGGCAGTGGGGATAGCTGCCTGCCTGGCTGCCTGGCTGCCTGACCGCCTGGCTAGATGTTGGCTTGAATAGAACAGCTGCTTGTTCCACAACCCCATTGTATTCAGAGTGTACAGTGTGTTCTTTCAAACCCACAACATTGAGTTTTGTAATAATATTGTATCTGACATCTAGGCTAAACTCGCCTGCACATTACTCATCACACTCAGCACACAGTATTTACAGATGAATACACACGCCTGCATACACAGCCTCTCACACATACAGTACACGGAACTGTATGTGCACACAAATGTGCACACACAAAACACTCACACACACACACACACACACAGAGACTGTAAGCGCGTACAGACACATTCTCACACATAGGCTGATGTAAGACCGTGCAACAAATCCCATAACCCCACGCTGCTTTTCACACTCTTGCCATATGCTGTGCAATTTCACTCTAATATTACGACAGAAACACCATTCACTGGCTATTCAGTACAATTCCTTGTTTGCCGTTCAACATTTCACACTTTAAAAGAAATAGTGTATTGATCTCCTAAAAAATCCTTTCCCTTTTCAACTGGTGCGATGCAGTCTTCCTCCCCCCCGATTCCCAGTAGTTCAGAGAGAGAGAGAGAGAGAGAGAGTACAGGACAAAATAAAAACCCTCCAACCCAAAAAGGCCTGTGGTGTTGATGGTATCCTTAATGAAATGATCAAATATACAGACAACATCATCCTTAGCTCTGGCATCTTCCCCAATATTTGGAACCAAGAACTGATCACCCCAATCCACAAAAGGGGAGACAAATTTGACCCCAATAACTACCGTGGAATATGCGTCAACAGTAACCTTGGGAAAATCCTCTGCATTATCATTAACAGCAGACTCATACATTTCCTCAACGAAAACAATGTACTGAGCAAATGTCAAATTGGCTTTTTACCAAATTACCATACAACAGACCATGTATTCACCCTGCACACCCTAATTGACAACCAAACAAACCAAAACAAAGGCAAAGTCTTCTCATGCTTTGTTGATTTCAAAAAAGCCTTACAACAAAAACATACAACATTATAAAATCCATGTACACAAACAACAAGTGTGCGGTTAAAATTGGCAAAAAACACACACTTCTTCACACAGGGTCGTGGGGTGAGACAGGGCACTAGAAAAGTCTGCAGCACCCGGCCTCACCCTGCTAGAATCTGAAGTCAAATGTCTACTGTTTGCTGATGATCTGGTGCTTCTGTCACTAACCAAGGAGGGCCTACAGCAGCACCTAGATCTTCTGCACAGATTCAGACCTGGGCCCTGACAGTAAATCTCAGTAAGACCAAAATAATGGTGTTCCAAAAAAGGTCCAGTCGCCAGGACCACAAATACAAATTCCATCTAGACAATGTTGCCCTAGAGCACACAAAAAACTATACATACCTTGGCCTAAACATCAGCGCCACAGGTAACTTCCAACAAAGCTGTGAACGATCTGAGAGACAAGGCAAGAAGGGCATTCTATGCCATCAAAAGGAACATAAATTTCAACATACCAATTAGGATCTGGCTAAAAATACTTGAATCAGTCATAGAGCCCATTGCCCTTTACGGTTGTGAGGTCTGGGGTCCGCTCACCAACCAAGACTTCACAAAATGGGACAAACACCAAATTGAGACTCTGCATACAGAATTCTGAAAAAATATCCTCTGTGTACAACGTAGAACACCAAATAATGCATGCAGAGCAGAATTAGGCCGATACCAACTAATTATCCAAATCCAGAAAAGAGCTGTTAAATTCTACAACCACCTAAAAGGAAGCGATTCCCAAACCTTCCATAACAAAGCCATCACCTACAGAGAGATGAACCTGGAGAAGAGTCCCCTAAGCAAGCTGGTCCTGGGGCTCTGTTCACAAACACAAACACACCCCACAGAGCCCCAGGACAGCAGCACAATTAGACCCAACCAAATCATGAGAAAAAAAAGATAATTACTTGACACATTGGAAAGAATTAACAAAAAAACAGAGCAAACTAGAATGCTATTTAGCCCTTAACAGAGAGTACACAGTGGCAGAATACCTGTCCACTGTGACTGACCCAAACTTAAGGAAAGCTTTGACTATGTACAGACTTAGTGAGCATAGCCTTGTTATTGAGAAAGGCCGCCATAGACAGACCTGGCTCTCAAGAGAAGACAGGCTATGTGCACACTGCCCACAAAATGAGGTGGAAACTGAGCTGCACTTCCTAACCTCCTGCCCAATGTATGACCATATTAGAGAGACATATTTCCCTCAGATTACACAGATCCACAAAGAATTCGAAAACAAATCCAATTTTGAAAAACTCCCATATCTACTGGGTGAAATTCCACAGTGTGCCATCAAAGCAGCAAGATTTGTGACCTGTTGCCACGAGAAAAGGGCAACCAGTGAAGAACACGCACCATTGTAAATACAACCCATATCTATGCTTATTTATTTTATCTTGTGTCCTTCACCATTTGTACATTGTTAAAACACTGTATATATATATATATAATATGACATTTGTAATGTCTTTATTGTTTTGAAACTTCTGTATGTGTGATGTCTACTGTTAATTTTTATTGTTTATTTCACTTTATATATTATCTACCTCACTTGCTTTGGCAATGTTAACACATGTTTCCCATGCCAATAAAGCCCTTGAATTGAATTGAATTGAGAGACAGAGAGAGAGAGAGAGAGACAGTGACAGAGAGGTAGAAAGCCCAGCCTTGATGTCATCCATCCCCTGCAGCTGATTAGTGATATTTTACAGAAGCCTCACAGGTCACTGTTTAAACTGTTCTTTTACCTGCCTCTATCCCGCACAGTGGAGAGAACAGCAGAGAAGAGAGAGAGAGAGAGAGGGAGAGAGGAAAGAGAGAGGGAGAGTGAGAGAGAGAGAGAGGAAAGAGAGAGAGAGACAGAGAGACAGAGAGAGAGAGAGAGAGAGAGACAGAGAGAAAGAGAGAGAGAGAGAGAGAGAGAGAAGACAGAGAGACAGAGAGAGAGAGAGAGAGAGAGAGAGAGAGAGAAAGAGAGAGAGACAGAGAGAGAGAGAGAGAGAGAGAGAGAGAGAGAGAGAGAGAGAGAGAGAGAGAGAGAGAGAGGAAGAGAGAGAGAGACAGAGAGACAGAGAGAGAGAGAGAGAGAGAGAGAGAGAGAGGTAGAGAGAAGAAGAAAGAGAGAGAGACAGAGAGAGAGAGAGAGAGAGAGAGAGGAGAGGGAGAGAGAGAGAGAGAGAGAGAGAGAGAGAGAGAGAGAGAGAGAGAGAAAGAGAAAGAGAGGTAGAGAGAGAGGAAAGAGGGAGAGATATTTTTACCGGTGTTACCTATGTGTTACTGACATGTGAGCCCCTGTTTTCCGTTTACTCAAGACAGTGTGAGTGTGTTGTGTGTCCCGATATTCATCTCGGTTATGGGTCCCAGGTCTCAGTGTGTGTGTGTGTGTGTGTGTGCAGCTCTCTGTCTCCTCTCACCAGTCACCACATCTCATTGTCACTGTGGAACTCTGATTGATCACAAGATCTGATTCTGTCAAACTCTACACCGTTACCAACCTCCCTGCTGCAGGAGAGAGGGAGGGAGAGGAGGGAGGGAAAGGGAGAGAGAGGGAGAGAGAGATGGAAGGTGCAGGGAGGGAGGGAGAGTGGGAAGGTGGGAGGGGGTTGAGTAGAGAAAAAGGGGAGGGAGGGGGCGGGAGAGGTGAGGATAGAACAGAAAGAAAGAATGGAAATCTGCTCATTGCTCATTTCTGAAAATGTGTTCCATTGTTTTACATGTTATACTAATTTGAAGAATGCGAACACTGTTTGTCAGCCAGTTGAATATGCCACACACTCTACTCTATGAAAGGAGAAACACACAGCTACTGTAGTCTAGCCAGGTCCCTTATGAACAAGCATACTTGCTGCCTGGTCCTTCTCCCTTGGCTCTTAGGTTCCTAACACTTCCCCCCTCTCTCTTAAGATGTCAGTGGAGGGACGGGGCGCCAAGAACTCCCATGGCATAAACTGACCATTCTGTTATTGAGTTAAACCAATGAGATTAGAGCCTGACCTGCAGTGTATGGGACAGCACCACCATGTCCTTTTCCTTGTTCTCCATTGTACACATCTGAGTGTGATGGAACACACACACACACTCACACACACAAACAAACAAACACACAGCTTCCATAAACATTGACGTTGACTTTCTCTCTCTGTGTGTGTGTGTGTGTGTGTGTGTGTAAACAGTAGTTTATAAGTTGAGCAGGACTCCAGGGTGAGCTGAGCGCGTACGTTCTCTCTATGCTTTTTCCGCCTTGTCGCATTTGTCTGCTCCCATCTTCCTCACATCCTCCTCTGCCTCCCCCTCACAGCTCTCACTGCCTGGGGAGTGGTTCAATCCGTGTATGCTAGCTAGCTCATCCACAAGCCAAAGAGAACAACCCAGCCAGCCCACCACCATGTAAACAGCTACTACTAGCAACTACAAATACACAGCATGTACAGTATATGGACCTACACAAACATACCGGGTCACACAGAGCTTCAAGCTCCCACTCTTCACATATGGACATACTCCATAGTGCCACACTGTCACACATAGTAACATAGTCTACAGAAAACACTAATAGGAATGGCATATCTGTAGAATACTGTAACTGACAGTGTGTGTGTTTGTTGTGCGTGAATGCATATGTCAACGCATGCGTGCTTTCCTGCATTTCTGTGTGTCCTCGTATGTCTGACTGCTTGGCCTCCTTCGTGTTAATGTACAGACGTGATTGTGTAGTGGGCAGTAATATTTGATATGTGTATGTACAGTGTATTACATATACCTCCCATTCCACTGGTGATAAGATAAACATGCTGACCAGACCGGACACGTCGCGTGCGCGAGCGTCGCAAAATACATTTACAAATCCATGTTATTCAATTATTTCACCCACACTGCTCACATGCACCAATGAGCATCTGCTTTGCCAAGGGATAAAATAGAACTTCTTTCTATTTATGACGCAGATCACGCTGAAAGTCCTGCCTCTCCCATCTCCTCATTGGTTTATAGAAGCAGGTACCCACGTGCCATCTCCTCATTGGTTATACCCACGTGGGTGACTAAAAGGCGAACTGTTGCCAGTTGTCGTGGTAAAACTATGAACGTTTAGATGCCAATCGCCATATAAGTTAAATGATGAAAAAGCCTGGAAGGAGGAGAGATGACTAGAAATGATTCGGTTGGCCGTTTTATGTGTGGATTAATTGTCGGAGTAGAGGACCTTGTGCATTTCAGGTAAAATAACAACTCAATGTTTATATCCCAGTACAAATTAGCTAGCAACAGCAAGCTAGCTAAATAGGACAAATTAGCTAGCAAGTGCAAGCTAACTAGCTAAATTGCCATACATGTTTAATGCTTTTTGACCTGTCCCCAAATTAACCTGCGTGTCATGATTGCGTTTGGTGTAGGGGGACAAAATAAATGTATGCACGATAGCGCACGTTGGCGCACGCACGCAGCCGGTTTGGGTTCCGTGTAAGTAACTAACCTATTTAAGGAATTATCTGACTCCATAAAGATTATTTAGCAATATGCAAGAACACCATAGTTGAGTTAAAAAAGTCTGAGATGACCGATATCAAAGGCAGATATTTAATTGCATTGAACAAGGAATGGATTCACACACAACAGTACTGCTCGCGCTCTTCCCCCCTGGTGCTCGAGGGCGCCAGGCTCCCCAGCATTGCGCACTCCTGCCACCATCATTACGCACACCTTCCTTCCCCCTCCTCATCAGCGATTATTGGTCTCACCTGGACTCAATCACCTGTTTATTACCTTCCCTATATTTGTCAGTTCCCCAGCTCTGTTCCCCACTGCTGTATTGATTGTTGTGCATCCGTGGGCTGACCCTGTTTCTGTCTTGCTCTTTGTCTGTTCCTGATTAAATGTTCAACTCCCCTTACCTGCTTTTCATCTCCGGCGTTTACATACAAGGCATAAAGCTTAAGTTACAAGGCAATACAGACATGAACAAAGCACTGTTCTCAGCATGATCAATTAGAAAAAGAGAGAGACAAAGAAACCATGGCTTGTGCCAAAGCCCATAGCTCATGGGAGAGGGAGAGAGAGAGTGTAGGTATCTCGCCACAGAAAGTCATAAGAGAAAGAACAATGAATCTAAGACCCTTTTAGAAGCATCTGAGTTGTTGACCAATAGCATTCCTGTGAAGTTAACCTCCAATCAGATACCAGACCTACAGGATATAACCTCTGCTTCTCAGAGGTGTGACAATGGGGGTTGGAGAGACAACACAGGGAATGCTGAATTCCTAAGACAACATAGAGGACATAATGGCATACAGTTGATAAGAAGTCACTTCATGGGCTGCTTGCAGGAGTGAGTGTGTGTGAGCAGTGTGTGCGAGCAGTGTGTGTGAAGATAGTGTGTGTGTGTGTGGCATCCTTATGATAAGTGCCTACCAGGCTGATTGGAGGAAGTCTCTCTTGCCTCATAACGAACACAGGAGATCTATCCGGCCCTCCTGCTGCCTCTGAGTAGTGGAGCTGGAGATCTATCCGTCCCTCCTGCTGCCTCTGAGAAGTGGAGCTGGAGATCTATCCGGCCCTCCTGCTGCCTCTGAGTAGTGGAGCTGGGGATCTATCCGGCCCTCCTGCTGCCTCTGAGTTATGGAGCTGGAGTAGTGGAGCGCCGTAGCATAGTACCGGCCACCATCCTCCTGCGTGAGCAGCTAAAGTGCCTGTGATCGCCTGGATTTCAGCTCATGTTGATTTAACTTGCCAGCATATTAAGTGGCAAGGTATTGAGCCGCTCTGACCAAAGAAAAATATCACTCCAAATGTGTCTTGTAAGTGTGAAGTAATTTGCATCTGAGTAGCGATAGAAGTGCTTGTGTTTGGGAATTAGTGGACGCATGATTGGAGTTTCTGTGTCAGCCGAATGGTTCAGAGGAGATAGGATTTAATATCTGTTTGTGTTTAATAAAAGGCTGGGAAGGTGTCATATGATATGTACTGAATGTTTGCACACATGCTAGTATGTAGTTTAAAAAATACAATGATATTGATATTTGTCACTGTCGTGATTCATTTCTCACAAAGACAGAATCCAATGGTACACCACATGCAGTAGGTCTTAGTTTACTTCAACCTGGATGGAAGGGATGGAGTGTTAAAATATATGATGCGTAGGCCGGGCAAACAGAGTCAGTTTAAAGGTACTAAGGTAATCTTCAATAAGGCAGCAGCACTGGGACTTCCTCTGCTCTTTTATCATTATTGGCTGGCTGGTGTTCACTGGGCCTGCCGGGAGTTGTCCCACTTATTCCATAATAACCCCTCCCCCTAATATGGCAGACCCCTCGGTCTCCTGCAGCCGGCTCACTGCATAGTTGCTCTGATGTCAGGCCAATGTGCAGGTCTGCTGCCTGGCTGTTCCAACAGGATATCTCAGCAGGCCCCATCACAGATCCCATCCAAGTCACTCCATACCCAGAACCTGAACCTCGGTCACAGAAGTGGAAAAGTGACCAAATCAGGTTTGAAAAAACCCACATCTTAGCTAGGGGACTAGACCCATTCCAATACCTTCAGAATTTGTCCTATTTTGTTCAAGTCGTGCCACAGTGATAGACCAGTTATTTTAAGTAACAAGCCCTAACGTATCTCCAATATAATATCCTCTCCTCTCTGCAGTCAGTTGGACCTTGGTGCGTTGCTCGTTATTGTGGCAAATGTATTTCTTCTTCGTGTCAGACACGACTTTTGATTATGCTTTCCTTATTCAGAAAATGAACTCAGGCGTTCAGTTTCTCATTGCGTACAGTCTAGTAAGTGAACCCAGCTTGGTAAAGCAGCCTGAACAGCCACGGCCTTTTCATGATCACGCCTCACAACACTGCACCAGTGAAGCACAGTGACCTCTGGGAGGGGAGGGGTAAATATTATCCTTGTGTTGTATTCCTTCACATCCTAATATCCTTCCCCCTTCCTCCCATGTCTTGATATGCCTGACTTTGCCTTTGTTGAACGATATTCCACTGACACTCTCACGCTGGATTCAAGTCTTAATTAACTCCAGTGTCAGTATGCCTTGCTGCTTCTCTGAGTCTGCGGTTGGGATCCGAAATATGGGAAGTGGAGGAAGTGGAAGAGGAGCCAGAGCAGAGCTGGGATACAGCCCAGTCTACAGTCTACTGGGGAAGGCAGTGTTGGCCCTGCTGCCGCCTATAGTCTTCTCTCTCACTGGGCAGTCCATTACAGTCCAGCTCTATCTCTCTGACTGAGGGCCTCTCACTGGGCAGTCCATTACAGTCCAGCTCTATCTCTCTGACTGAGGGCCTCTCACTGGGCAGTCCACTACAGTCCAGCTCTATCTCTCTGACTGAGGGCCTCTCACTGGGCAGTCCACTACAGTCCAGCTCTACCTCTCTGAATGAGGGCCTCTCACTGGGCAGTCCACTACAGTCCAGCTCCATTAGTCCAGCTCTCTGAATGAGGGCCTCTCACTGGGCAGTCCACTACAGTCCAGCTCTACCTCTCTGACTGAGGGCCTGACTGAGGGCTCACTGGCAGTCCATTACAGTCCAGCTCTACCTCTCTGACTGAGGGCCTCTCACTGGGCAGTCCACTACAGTCCAGCTCTACCTCTCTGACTGAGGGCCTCTCACTGGGCTGTCCACTACAGTCCAGCTCTCACCTCTCTGACTGAGGGCCTCTCACTGGGCAGTCCACTACAGTCCAGCTCTACCTCTCTGACTGAGGGCCTCTCACTGGGCAGTCCACTACAGTCCAGCTCTACCTCTCTGAATGAGGGCCTCTCACTGGGCAGTCCACTACAGTCCAGCTCTACCTCTCTGAATGAGGGCCTCTCACTGGGCAGTCCACTACAGTCCAGCTCTACCTCTCTGACTGAGGGCCTCTCACTGGCAGTCCATTACAGTCCAGCTCTACCTCTCTGACTGAGGGCCTGGGCAGTCCACTACAGTCCAGCTCTACCTCTCTGACTGGGCACCTCTCTGACTGAGGGCCTCTCACTGGGCAGTCCACTACAGTCCAGCTCTACCTCTCTGACTGAGGGCCTCTCACTGGGCAGTCCACTACAGTCCAGCTCTACCTCTCTGACTGAGGGCCTCTCACTGGCAGTCCACTACAGTCCAGCTCTACCTCTCTGACTGAGGGCCTCTCACTGGCAGTCCATTACAGTCCAGCTCTACCTCTCTGACTGAGGGCCAGAGCAACCTCATCAAGAGTGGAGAGGTCCAGAGAGGACACACAAGGGCACAAACCCTACTGATAAAACTACTAAAAGCATTTCCCAGAGCGTGACTTCATAGTAGGAGTCTGACATGGCCATGTAACAGAGATTTTCTTCAGTTTTCATTTTGGAAGAGGCATTGAGCGGGGGTGGCTGGTCTCCATATGGCGTGACGCACAGCAGTGGGCTGCGGAGAGAGTCTGATGGTAGCGCAGGGAGCGGCCATTAGCTGGCCACGGTCAGAACCGCATGCCGCGGCGCCAGAGAGTGAGCAGGCGGACGTGGTCTGGGTGTACGGGTCACCTTGGCGATGGAACGACATGCCTGATCAAAGGCTATCTCCGCCGTTGGGAAGGCCTCTCTCTCTCTCTCTCTCTCTTTCTCTCTCTCCTTCTCTCTCCCTCTCTTTCTCCTCTCTCTCTCTCTCTCTCTCCGTGGCCCAGCTCCCTCACACTGACCTTCCCGTCCCCCCTGTACTCTGTTCAGGGGGGGGGTTCATGATGCACAATAAGCAGCGATCTGGCCCTAGCTAGTCCCTCATTTCATCTTGCCATTCTTTTTTCTCCCGGCTGTCTGTCGCTGATGAGACATGTGAGTGGCTGTCCTTTCGTCTCGCCTGGTGATGAGGCTGTGAGCGCGGAGCGGTGCAGAGCGGGCTGGGCCAGGCGCTGATGGAGGACTGCAAAGTGAACAGGCCTTTATTGGTGGGAGGAGAGCCATTCGTCTCGGGGCGTCCGGGACACGAAAGCGCGGCAGAGACAATTACATCACTGTCAATCATCTCGGAGCTCTGAGAGACGGTTACAGCCCCCCTCTCCCTACTCTCTACCAGAGGGATTCACACGTACGCCGTTCCCTGGAGGGGTCGCTGACTGTCTGTCCCCGTCCCAGGCCTCACGCTGGGCCTGTGTACAGCAGCCATCTCATCTACCTCCAGGGTCTGGCTCTACCCCCCTGTTCATATTTCTCACAACATTATTCCTCTGCCAACCTCTATGCACAACAATACCATTTTGATTGCAAATGGAGCATAACAACTAGTAGTAGTGCAGTGTTCAAGAAAGCAGTTTCACAGAGCGAGCTATTTTGTGTTAAGGCTATTTTATTAGCAACTTTAATATGAACCTCTAGTGTTTTTTTTCTCATCTCCTTCAAAAAGACTCAATCCCCTCAGCATGGGATCAGATGGGTTTGCCAGGGCTAATGTTAAATGTCTCTCCCCATTCAGAGCACTCATTGCAATTTTTATCTTTATTAGGGATCATTGTTCTTGCAATATCTTTTGGCCAAACATCAGTGTTAGCATTCCTAATGCTGAAATGAATTCCCGAGACGGGCTAAAAAGGTGAACAGAAAAATAAAATATTTGTGTAGTGTTTTCTCTTCCCTCTGTTCAAATATTCCTCTGTCCTTTAAAATATAACTTAGAGTCATTTTTACTGGGAGGAAAGAAGAATCTCTGTGCTTCTGAAATGTGCGTTTATTCAGCAGTAAGGTCAAGCCGGCTCATTTAAAAAACAAAGTATCCCCTGAGTCGCAGGTCGGTGGGTCCGTCAGGCCCAGCAGCACAAAGCACAGCCTGCGTGATTTATTGTCTGCTCTGCTCATCTGTGGCTGCTCTTCGTTACCAGCCAACTATGACCCTTTCCTGCCGACACCAAATAGATACTTCATCTCAGCCGACAACTGCTGTTTGAATACATTTAGTTGACGTGGAGGGAGGTGAGTGACCTGGCCAAACAGACATACACCACCAAGAGGGAGAGATAGAGAGAGTGGGATGGATGAAATTAGGTGAGAGAGAGAGGGGGGGAGATACAAGATAAACAGAAGGGGGGGGCAAGAGAGAAAGGGATGGGGATGGACAAAGCATCTGCCACGGCCACCCACACAGCGATACCCTATTGTACAGACAGGAACCCCGTAAGATCCCAGTGGCTTTACTATTTTCCTGTAGGATGTGTTTCAATGAGGGAGAAGGAGGGACAGAGAGAGGGAGCGAGGGAAAGCCTGGCCATATGGCTTCTTCCCTGACAGGCCTGAGAGAGAGAGGACAGAGAGTAAAGACACTGAAGGCAGGCAGGCAGGCGGCAGATCAGAGCTACAAAAGGACATTTTATCTTCCTCTCCCTGTCTCGCTCTCTCTTCCAAAACGTGCCTAAATGATTTAATCCTCACCAAGCCTCTATTCAGGCCAGAGGAAAGGCAATAGACAGTTTAAGAAAGGACCTTGTAAATGTAAGCTGTGTATACACAAGGATAATTCTAGTGTAGGGTGGGATTGCTACATTATGTCCATCTCCTAAAAAAAGATTGTGTCGATACACTTCCTGGTGCCACTTTCTCCCCTAAGCCCGATCCCCTTCAGACTAGGTCATGTGAGAGGGAGAGGGGGAACAGAGAGAGAGAGAAGGGGAGCCAATGAGGCTGCTCATGCTCTGGGATCACCATCACCACACCCCAGCGCTGCCTGCCTGGGGCTTCGGGGGGAAGGATTTCATCTGTTTTATCTCCAGTCTTTTTTTAGGTTACAAAGAGCACGTCCCTTTTTTCCCCGCTGCAGCGAGACAAAGATCTTAATCGGCCCTGACCGTAATATTTCACAGTGGGACCACGCTTTTCTTCAATAGACAAAAAAAGGATCTGAAAGAAATGGTGTGGATGCCACGCTCCAGCAGGGTTTAAGATCACTGGGATGTTTCAGGGAGAGAGAGAGAGAGGGGATGGTGTGCAGGGCTCTGTGTCAGGGTGGAGGTCAAGAGCAGAAAATGGACACCGTGACAGGCCTAAGAGAAGAGGATTCTGAGGGAGAAGGAGACACTACTCCACTTTTCCAAGCACTTTCCGCTACTACAGAACAGGAGAGATAGCAATCAGTAAAGAAAACACTTTATTTCTTCTTCTCCTTTGTGAGAGTGTGTGAGTCCACAGGGCTGAAATTATCAGTAAAACTTGTGGGATGTGAGTGTGGTTGGTCCTGGAGGGCCACAGTTGTCCCTGCCTGTTGTAACACATCCAGCTACACAAAGTGTAAATAGCACAATCAGCATCTCATCACGGTGTAGGGAACGAGTGCTGAGGTAGTGCTGGGCAACCAATCACAGAGGGAGATGAGAGCTCTTTGTGGTTGGCACAGCCAATCAGGTTTCAGTCTCACTCTCATCCTGGCTGGCACTACTCGTCTCCCGCTCTCTCCATTCGACTCTCTCCAGGTCTCTTTTCTCTCTCTCTCTCACATTCCCTTTCTATCTCTCGCTCTTGTTACCTCTCTCTCTCTCTCTCTTGTTACCTCTCTCTCTCTCTCTCTTGTTACCTCTCTCTCTCTCTCTCTCGCTCTTGTTACCTCTCTCTCTCTCTCTCGCTCTTGTTACCTCTCTCTCTCTCTCGCTCTTGTTACCTCTCTCTCTCTCTCGCTCTTGTTACCTCTCTCTCTCTCTCTCGCTCTTGTTACCTCTCTCTCTCTCTCTCTTGTTACCTCTCTCTCTCTCGCTCTTGTTACCTCTCTCTCTCTCTCTCTCTCGCTCTTGTTACCTCTCTCTCTCTCTCTCGCTCTTGTTACCTCTCTCTCTCTCTCGCTCTTGTTACCTCTCTCTCTCTCTCTCGCTCTTGTTACCTCTCTCTCTCTCTCTCTCTCTCGCTCTTGTTACCTCTCTCTCTCTCTCTCTCGCTCTTGTTACCTCTCTCTCTCTCTCTCTCTCTCTCTCGCTCTTGTTACCTCTCTCTCTCTCTCTCTCGCTCTTGTTACCTCTCTCTCTCTCTCTTGTTACCTCTCTCTCTCGCTCTTGTTACCTCTCTCTCTCGCTCTTGTTACCTCTCTCTCTCGCTCTTGTTACCTCTCTCTCTCGCTCTTGTTACCTCTCTCTCTCGCTCTTGTTACCTCTCTCTCTCTCTCGCTCTTGTTACCTCTCTCTCTCTCTCTTGTTACTCTCTCTCTCTCTTGTTACCTCTCTCTCTCTCTCTCTCTCGCTCTTGTTACCTCTCTCTCTCTCTCTTGTTACCTCTCTCTCTCGCTCTTGTTACCTCTCTCTCTCGCTCTTGTTACCTCTCTCTCTCGCTCTTGTTACCTCTCTCTCTCGCTCTTGTTACCTCTCTCTCTCTCTCTTGTTACCTCTCTCTCTCTCTCTTTGTTACCTCTCTCTCTCGCTCTTGTTACCTCTCTCTCTCTCTCTCTTGTTACCTCTCTCTCTCTCTCTCTTGTTACCTCTCTCTCTCTCTCTTGCTCTTGTTACCTCTCTCTCTCTCTCTCTCTTAACTCTTGTTACTCTTGTTACCTCTCTCTCTCGCTCTTGTTACCTCTCTCTCTCTCTTGTTACCTCTCTCTCTCGCTCTTGTTATCTCTCTCTCTCGCTCTTGTTACCTCTCTCTCTCTTGTTACTCTTCTCTCTCTTGTTACCTCTCTCTCTCGCTCTTGTTACCTCTCTCTCTCTCGCTCTTGTTACCTCTCTCTCTCTCTCGCTCTTGTTACCTCTCTCTCTCTCTTTGTTACCTCTCTCTCTCTCTCGCTCTTGTTACCTCTCTCTCTCTCTCGCTCTTGTTACCTCTCTCTCTCTCTCGCTCTTGTTACCTCTCTCTCTCGCTCTTGTTACCTCTCTCTCTCTCTCTTGTTACCTCTCTCTCTCTCTCTCGCTCTTGTTACCTCTCTCTCTCGCTCTTGTTACCTCTCTCTCTCGCTCTTGTTACCTCTCTCTCTCTCTTGTTACCTCTCTCTCTCGCTCTTGTTACCTCTCTCTCTCTCTCTCGCTCTTGTTACCTCTCTCTCTCGCTCTTGTTACCTCTCTCTCTCTCTCTCTTGTTACCTCTCTCTCTCGCTCTTGTTACCTCTCTCTCTCGCTCTTGTTACCTCTCTCTCTCTCTCGCTCTTGTTACCTCTCTCTCTCTCTCTTGTTACCTCTCTCTCTCTCTCTCTCTCTCTCGCTCTTGTTACCTCTCTCTCTCTCTCGCTCTTGTTACCTCTCTCTCTCTCTCTTTGTTACCTCTCTCTCTCTCTCGCTCTTGTTACCTCTCTCTCTCTCTCTTGCTCTTGTTACCTCTCTCTCTCTCTCTCGCTCTTGTTACCTCTCTCTCTCTCTCGCTCTTGTTACCTCTCTCTCTCTCTCTTGTTACCTCTCTCTCTCTCGCTCTTGTTACCTCTCTCTCTCTCTCTTGTTACCTCTCCTCTCTCTCTCGCTCTTGTTACCTCTCTCTCTCGCTCTTGTTACCTCTCTCTCTCTCTCGCTCTTGTTACCTCTCTCTCTCGCTCTTGTTACCTCTCTCTCTCTCTCTCGCTCTTGTTACCTCTCTCTCTCTCTCTCGCTCTTGTTACCTCTCTCTCTCTCTCTCTCTCTTGTTACACCTCTCTCTCTCTCTCGCTCTTGTTACCTCTCTCTCTCTCTCGCTCTTGTTACCTCTCTCTCTCTCTCTCGCTCTTGTTACCTCTCTCTCTCTCTCGCTCTTGTTACCTCTCTCTCTCTCTCTCGCTCTTGTTACCTCTCTCTCTCTCTCTCGCTCTTGTTACCTCTCTCTCTCTCTCGCTCTTGTTACCTCTCTCTCTCTCTCTCTCTCGCTCTTGTTACCTCTCTCTCTCTCTCTCTCGCTCTTGTTACCTCTCTCTCTCTCGCTCTTGTTACCTCTCTCTCTCTCTCTCTCGCTCTTGTTACCTCTCTCTCTCTCTCTCGCTCTTGTTACCTCTCTCTCTCTCTCTCTCGCTCTTGTTACCTCTCTCTCTCTCTCTCTCGCTCTTGTTACCTCTCTCTCTCTCTCGCTCTTGTTACCTCTCTCTCTCTCTCTCTTGTTACCTCTCTCTCTCTCTCTCTCGCTCTTGTTACCTCTCTCTCTCTCTCTCGCTCTTGTTACCTCTCTCTCTCAATTCAATTCAATTCAAGGGCTTTATTGGCATGGGAAACATGTGTTAACATTGCCAAAGCAAGTGAGGTAGACAACATACAAAGTGAATATATAAAGCGAAAAACAACAAAAATTAACAGTAAACATTACACATACAGAAGTTTCAAAACAGTAAAGACATTACAAATGTCATATTATATATATATATACAGTGTTTTAACAATGTACAAATGGTTAAAGGACACAAGATAAAATAAATAAGCATAAATATGGGTTGTATTTACAATGGTGTTTGTTCTTCACTGGTTGCCCTTTTCTCGTGGCAACAGGTCACAAATCTTGCTGCTGTGATGGCACACTGTGGAATTTCACCCAGTAGATATGGGAGTTAATCAAAATTGGATTTGTTTTCGAATTCTTTGTGGATCTGTGTAATCTGAGGGAAATGTGTCTCTCTAATATGGTCATACATTGGGCAGGAGGTTAGGAAGTGCAGCTCAGTTTCCACCTCATTTTGTGGGCAGTGAGCACATAGCCTGTCTTCTCTTGAGAGCCATGTCTGCCTACGGCGGCCTTTCTCAATAGCAAGGCTATGCTCACTGAGTCTGTACATAGTCAAAGCTTTCCTTAATTTTGGGTCAGTCACAGTGGACAGGTATTCTGCCGCTGTGTACTCTCTGTGTGGGGCCAAATAGCATTCTAGTTTGCTCTGTTTTTTTGTTAATTCTTTCCAATGTGTCAAGTAATTATCTTTTTTTTCTCATGATTTGGTTGGGTCTAATTGTGCTGCTAATTGTGCAGGACCAGCTTGCTTAGGGGACTCTTCTCCAGGTTCATCTCTCTGTAGGTGATGGCTTTGTTATGGAAGGTTTGGGAATCGCTTCCTTTTAGGTGGTTGTAGAATTTAACAGCTCTTTTCTGGATTTGGATAATTAGTTGGTATCGGCCTAATTCTGCTCTGCATGCATTATTTGGTGTTCTACGTTGTACACGGAGGATATTTTTGCAGAATTCTGCGTGCAGAGTCTCAATTTGGTGTTTGTCCCATTTTGTGAAGTCTTGGCTGGTGAGCGGACCCCAGACCTCACAACCATAAAGGGCAATAGGCTCTATGACTGATTCAAGTATT
The DNA here is from genome assembly GCF_018296145.1 of Oncorhynchus tshawytscha. Lineage (NCBI taxonomy): Eukaryota > Metazoa > Chordata > Actinopteri > Salmoniformes > Salmonidae > Oncorhynchus > Oncorhynchus tshawytscha. The sequence continues at coordinate 61,851,640 of NC_056432.1, forward strand.
TTTAGCCAAATCCTAATTGGTATATTGAAATTTATGTTTCTTTTGATGGCATAGAATGCCCTTCTTGCCTTGTCTCTCAGATCGTTCACAGCTTTGTGGAAGTTACCTGTGGCGCTGATGTTTAGGCCAAGGTATGTATAGTTTTTGTGTGCTCTAGGGCAACAGTGTCTAGATGGAATTTGTATTTGTGGTCCTGGTGACTGGACCTTTTTGGAACACCATTATTTTGGTCTTACTGAGATTTACTGTCAGGGCCCAGGTCTGACAGAATCTGTGCATAAGATCTAGGTGCTGCTGTAGGCCCTCCTTGGTTGGTGACAGAAGCACCAGATCATCAGCAAACAGCAGACATTTGACTTCGGATTCTAGCAGGGTGAGGCCGGGTGCTGCAGACTTTTCTAGTGCCCGCGCCAATTCGTTGATATATATGTTGAAGAGGGTGGGGCTTAAGCTGCATCCCTGTCTAACCCCACGACCCTGTGTGAAGAAATGTGTGTGTTTTTTGCCAATTTTAACCGCACACTTGTTGTTTGTGTACATGGATTTTATAATGTCGTATGTTTTACCCCCAACACCACTTTCCATCAGTTTGTATAGCAGACCCTCATGCCAGATTGAGTCGAAGGCTTTTTTGAAATCAACAAAGCATGAGAAGACTGCCTTTGTTTTGGTTTGTTTGGTTGTCAATTATGGTGTGCAGGGTGAATACATGGTCTGTTGTACGGTAATTTGGTAAAAAGCCAATTTGACATTTGCTCAGTACATTGTTTTCATTGAGGAAATGTACGAGTCTGCTGTTAATAATAATGCAGAGGATTTTCCCAAGGTTACTGTTGACACATATTCCACGGTAGTTATTGGGGTCAAATTTGTCTCCACTTTTGTGGATTGGGGTGATCAGTCCTTGGTTCCAAATATTGGGGAAGATGCCAGAGCTAAATATGATGTTAAAGAGTTTTAGTATAGCCAGTTGGAATTTGTTGTCTGTATATTTGATCATTTCATTGAGGATACCATCAACACCACAGGTCTTTTTGGGTTGGAGGGTTTTTATTTTGTCCTGTAACTCATTCAATGTAATTGGAGAATCCAGTGGGTTCTGGTAGTCGTTAATAGTTGATTCGAAGATCTGTATTTGATCATGTATATGTTTTTGCTCTTTATTCTTTGTTATAGAGCCAAAAAGATTGGAGAAGTGGTTTACCCATACATCTCCATTTTGGATAGATAATTCTTCGTGTTGTTGTTTGTTTAGTGTTTTCCAATTTTCCCAGAAGTGGTTAGAGTCTATGGATTCTTCAATTGCATTGAGCTGATTTCTGACATGCTGTTCCTTCTTTTTCCGTAGTGTATTTCTGTATTGTTTTAGTGATTCACCATAGTGAAGGCGTAGACTCAGGTTTTCCGGGTCTCTATGTTTTTGGTTGGACAGGTTTCCTCTCTCTCTCTCTCGCTCTTGTTACCTCTCTCTCTCTCTCGCTCTTGTTACCTCTCTCTCTCTCTCTCGCTCTTGTTACCTCTCCCTCTCGCTCTTGTTACCTCTCTCTCTCTCTCTCTCTCGGCTTTGAACACACACACACACACACACACACATACACACACACACACACACACACACACAAAAAATCCACAAAAATGTCACGAGAGTAGAATATTCACAACCCCTTTATTTGACTTTAATAAACAGTGCCTGCCTCCACTGCCAGAGCAAGGCCAGCGCAGACTGGCATGTCAAATTTAGCTGCGTCTCAGATTTGGGGCGGTCATTTTAAAATGGCAATGGCACTTGCTACGCGAAATGTCTCATTGCAAGCAACACGCCACGGCGAGGGTTTTGAGCGTCACGGCGAGGAGACAAACTCATCCTGAGAGCTTTGTAATCCTTCTCTCTGTATAAACATCCAGCCTGTGGAGCTGCTGCTTGGTATCACCAGGCGCTCAACGCCTAAAAGCCAGTGGTGTATTATTCATCCATGTATTATTCATCCAGGGTGTGTATGTGTGGAATAGGTTTTCAAAGCAGATACTGGGTTTGATGAACTGTTACAAGTGCATTGCGTGTTTATGATCAGAAAGCTGTGCAGACGAGGGAGGAGAGAGATGTAGTGACACATGTACAGTAGCAGAGTCAGAATCCCATCGGCTGTAATGACAGCTATCTGTAAATACTGTTGGGACAGGTGAGCCTGCTCTCTCCTCCTTTTGAGCCTACCTCCTTCCTGCATGTGCTGCTTACATACCCCGCCCCCCCCCTTGATAAAAAAAGGATGAATAAGGAAGTTGATTAAGGAAATGAAAATCTATTCTGCTGAGCTGAGGCTCAATGCGTTCCAGTCTGTTTCACGCTTTGGGATTTTTAAACCTTAATGGCTACCCAGTTAGTCACAGATCAGTGAAACAACGCTGGAATACAATGTTTATTTATCCATCTATTCCGTTCTTTTTACAACAGTTAACCCATCTCTCTGGAGGCGTGAGCCGAGAACTCTTTAATAGCCTCCAACGCCTGGCTTCACACACAAACACAGACTTAGCCTACTCCCTAAACACAAATGTAGCCTTTTTCTCTAATATCACTCTACCTTGTATAAAAGAGAGGTGCCACCAGTCCATGTTTGGAAAACAAAACTCAGGGAGTTGGTTTGATTAGATGTACCTGGCATTTATCAATTTGCCAGAATGAAAGCTAATGACTTTTCCCATCGACCCAGACATGTGTGCTGCCATTGATTTCCATCTAGCAACGTTTACAACAGAGCACTGTGAATGCATTTTGTATTCTACTACTGTGAGGACGTGGGATGTGGTTGTTGTAGTATAGGACCTGACATTACATGGTCAACAGCTCCAGGCAATAGAGCTCTCAAGTGGCAGTGAGACACATTTCTCTTCTAACTCACCTCACGCCTCACCATAAAATGACACTAGCCAGTAGGGTTGCACATTTTGGGGAGTATTCAGAGGTTGAAACTTTCCATGGGAATTTATGGAAATATATGCAAATTAATATTAATACCATTTAATTTAGTTATGAATTGAACTGTAATTAAATTTGTTGATTCTTTACATGGGATGATTTCACTGAACAACAAATGAAAGGGAATATTGAATGATCCCCAATGATCCATCGCATCTCCCAAAAACATTTTCAATGTAAACTCAACAAAAAATAAACGTCCTCTCACTGTCAACTGTGTCTATTATCATAAAACTTAACATGTGTAAATATTTGGATGAACAACTTCAACAAATGAGACATAAACTGAACAAGTTCCACAGACATGTGACTAAAATAAATGGAATAATGTGTCCCTGAACAAAGGGGGGTAAAAATCAAAAGTAACAGTCAGTATCTGGTGTGGCCACCAGCTGCATTAAGTACTGCAGTGCATCTCCTCCTCATGGACTGCACCAGACTTGCCAGTTCTTGCTGTGAGATGTTATCCCACTCTTCCACCAAGGCACCTGCAAGTTCCCGGACATTTCTGGGGGAATGGCCCTAGCCCTCATGCGCCGATCCAACGCTCATTCCTTTGAGGATAAACGCAAATCTGACCATCACCCATGGTGAAACAAGGACTTATCAGTGAAGAGCACTTTTTGCCAGTCCTGTCCTTGCCAGTCTGGTCCAGCGATGGTGAGTTTGTGCCCATAGGTGACGTTGTTGCCGGTGATGTCTGGTGAGGACCTGCCGTACAACAGGCCTACAAGACCTCAGTCCAGCCTCTCTCAGCCTATTGCGGACAGTCTGAACTCTGATGGAGGGATTGTCCGTTCCTGGTGTAACTTGGGCAGTTGTTCTTGCCATCCTGTACCTGTCCCGCAGGTGTGATGTTCGGATGTACCTATCCTGTGCAGGTGTTGTTACACGTGGTCTGCCACTGCGGGGACGATCAGCTGTCCGTTCTGTCTCCCTGTAGCACTGTCTTAGGTGTCTCACAGTCTGGACATTGCAATTTATTGCCCTGGCCACATGTGCAGTCCTCATGCTTTCTTTCAGCATGCCTAAGGCATGTTCATGCAGATGAGTAGGGACCCTGGGCATCTTTCTTTTGGTGTTTTTCAGAGTCAGTAGAAAGAACTCTTTAGTGTCCTACATTTTCATAACTGTGACCTTAATTGCCTACCATCTGTCAGCTGTTAGTGTCTTAACAACCATTCCACAGGTGCATGTTCATTAATTGTTTATGGTTCATTGAACAAGCATGGGAAACAGTGAGGAAACCTTTTACAATGAAGATCTGTGAAGTTATTTGGATTTTTACGAATTATCTTTGTAAGACAGGGTCCTGAAAAAGGGACGTTTCTTTTTTTGCTGAGTTTACATTTGTAAAATGATAGTCTAGAAACTTAAGCTTTGCTTGTTTTCCTCTCGGGCTTCCATGTCTTCTCCCTGGACCTCCTCAATGTCCACCTCTTGAATATCAGACTCGGAGGCCTCATCTTCACTGTCACTTTTCAACCTTGTTGAGGATGTCTCGTTGTCAGACTCAAAAAGACTCAAATTTGCCCGGATTGCCACCAATTTTTCAACCCTTGTATTGGTCAGGCTGTTGCGTGCTTTGGTGTGTGTGTGTGTGTGTTCCCAAACAAAGACCAGTTGCGCTCTGAGGTGGCTGATGTTGGTTGGATTTGGAGGATGATGGAGGCAACAGGGGAAAGAGCCTCAGATCCACAAAGTCCCTTCGACCAGGTGGCTGATGAGATATGTTGGTACGACTGTCATATTACATCTCCATCCCAAAGCCCTTGGTTGGAAGTGTACTTTGCCAGATTGCCAAGAACCTTGCCCTCATCCAGGCCAAGGTGGCGAGTATGGGCGTCAGGCAGAACTCTTCACACTTTTTGATGTATTTTAGACCTGCAGTTTCTTCTGCTTGGAGCAACAGTGAAGTGGGCAGGGCAGTACGGACTTCTTATCTTACAAGCAGAGTCTAAACATCAGACAGGATGGCATTGTCTCCCTCAATCTATGCAATGGCTACTGCTATAGGTTTCAGGAGTTTCATCCTGCTTACCACTCTCTCCCAAAATACATCATGCAGGAGGATCCTCTTGATGGGGCTGTCCATATGAGCAGACTGATATGGCAATTTCTTGGAGAGACTCCTTCCCCTCCAGGAGACTGTCAAACATGATGACAACCACCCCAACGAGTGTTGCTGGGCAGCTTCAATGTGGTGCTCTTATTCTTCTCAATTTGCTTGGTGAGGTAGATTGCTGCTATAACTTGATGATCCTTTCACATACCTAACCATTTCCTTGTCTCTTTTGTAGAGTGCATCCATTCTTTTAAGTGCCATGACCTCCTTGAGGAGCAGATTCAATGCATGAGCAGCACAGCCAATGGGTGTGATGTGAGGGTAGGACTCCTCCACTTTAGACCAAGCAGCCTTCATTTTTCACAGCATTGTCTGTCACCAGTGCAAATACCTTCTGTGGTCCAAGGTCATTGATGACTGCCTTCAGCTCATCTGCAATGTAGAGACCTGTGTGTCTGTTGTCCCTTGTTTCTGTGCTCTTGTAGAATACTGGTTGAAGAGGGGAGATAATGTAGTTAATTATTCCTTGTCACAAACACTCAACCACCCATCAGAGATGATTGCAATACAGTCTGCCTTCTCTGTGATTTGCTTGACCTTCACTTGAACTCTGTTGAACTCTGCATCACCAAATGAGTAGATAAGCATGTCTGGTTTTTAGGGGTGTGTGCTGGGCGAATAACATTCAGAAATCTTTTCTAATACACATTGCCTGTAAGAATCAGAGGTGAACCAGTTGCATACACAGCTCGAGCAAAACATTCATCAGCATTTCTCTGACTATGTTCTTCCATTGAGTCAAAAAAACTTCTGATTCCAGGAGGACCATGAGCTGTTGCTATCGATAAGGTGTCTGATTCATCATTTTCACTTCGAATGGAAGTAGAGGGACTTTTATCAGAGGTTGCGTGTTGTGAGCGCTGAGGGAACTTTATGCACTTGGTCAGATGATTCTGCATCTTTGTTGCATTCTTCACATATGATTTGGCACAGCATTTTCAAATGTACACAGCTTTTCCCTCTACATTAGCTGCAGTGAAACGTATCCACACATCAGATAGTGCCTGTGGCATTTTCCTGTAAAGATATGAAAAGAAATTAGTAAAAAACAACAAATACAATTACATGTACAGATAAATAGTTAGCAGTTAGATTAAACAACTCCTTTGTAAGATAAATGTTTTAAAATGAAACATGTATGGAAACAGGTGAAGTAACACTCCTCAGTTGGCAGGCTCAAGCAAGCCAAAACCCACATGGTAGCAAAAACTAACTAGCAGAAATTGTTAAGTTAGAAATGATTTAAAGACAATTTGCTGTAGGCTACTATTTACTAGTTTACAAAAAATAATGTATGTCATATAAAATATATTCACCCCGCCCAGTATTGGAATCAAAACTTACCAGAAAGCATGTTTTTCCTGGCTCTGACAGTGCAGTTGTGTGGGCTCAATAACATCTCATTAGTGTGGAGGATCTTGATAATCAGTTGTACATGTGATGGAAGAATCCCCTGTGCATGCAGAGGGTTGCAATTCCATTGAATTGGGGATAGTTTAACCAAAATATGCCACAAGACCTAGAATTGTGGCATATTCGAATTGTGGGATACACATAGAAATGTGTATCCCACAAAAAAGGTTCACTCTTATAAGCTAACCTTTTTAATGAATTTACGCAAAATTCCTCAAATTCCAGGGCTTGACTTCCCATGGAAAAATTCCGGAAATTTACAGAAAAGTTTCCGATCCTTTGCAACCCTACTAGCCAGTCTGCAGGGCCGTCTGCTGGCTCTCCTTTCCTCTCCACACACTCTCTCACTTTCACATTTTCAGGAGGGAGGAGAGCAAGCAAGACTGACAACAAACATCACCATCCTCCATGTCCACTCCACAGGCTTCATTTGAAGTAGTATCACTTGACCCCTATATCCATTGGAAAATAGAATTCAAAATGGTGGGACCTCGTTTTGGAGGGATAATGTTACACAGTGATTGAAGAGTGATTTTGTTAAAGTGCAGACTGAATATACAGAGGCTAAATAAGATGTAGATTATTAGCCTGTCTCCTCTCCCTCTCCTTTCCTCTGGGATGGTTGGCTGGTGACACAGACAGTCTTAGCGGCAGGCAGCGTGTCACCGACGCCGTGTTAGTGGTGTGTGGAGATAAACTGCATATTGCATTCGGTTTGAAGTGTTACAAATCTTTTGTAATAATATAATAAAAGATGTATTATTCATTGTGTCTGCGATGATGGGGGAATGAAACATGTATATAGTGTGTGTGCTCTTTCAAAGCCCTGGTGTCTTCTGATGGTTGACAGGGATGTGGCATCTCGTCTCTGGTGTCTTTGAGGTGTGTTTGTGTGTGTGTGTGTGTGTGTCACAGGAGGTTGAGAGGCACCTTAATTGGGGAGAAAGGGCTCGTGGTAATGACTGGAGTGGAATCAGTGGAATGGTATTAAATACATAAACACATGGTTTCCAGGTGTTTGATGTCATTCCATCTGCTCCGTTCCAGCCATTATTATGAGCCGTTCTCCACTCAGCAGCCTCCTGTGGTGTGTGTGTGAGGAGGTGTTAACATGTGTGGGGGGTTATCGTGTGTGAGGGGGTTAGCGTGTATGTGTGGAGGGGAGAGGGGTCGGCCTTGGTGTCTTTGAACAAACAGGAGATGCAGTAATGTAGTTCAGTCGGGACAGGTCTCTGTCTCCCCAGGAAAAGAGCTGCAGTGTTTGGAAAGGAGTGAGGGATGGGGGGTTAGCGTGTGTGAGGGGGTTAGCGTGTATGTGTGGTGGGGAGAGGGGTCGGCCTTGGTGTCTTTGAACAAACAGGAGATGCAGTAATGTAGTTCAGTCGGGACAGGTCTCTGTCTCCCCCAGGAAAAGAGCTGCAGTGTTTGGAAAGGAGTGAGGGATGGGGGGTTAGCGTGTGTGGGGGGGGTGTGTGGGTGGGGGAGAGGGGTCGGCCTTGGTGTCTTTGAACAAACAGGAGATGCAGTAATGTAGTTCAGTCGGGACAGGTCTCTGTCTCCCCAGGAAAAGAGCTGCAGTGTTTGGAAAGGAGTGAGGGATGGGGGGTTAGCGTGTGTGATGTGTGGTGTGGAGGGGAGAGGGGTCGGCCTTGGTGTCTTTGAACAAACAGGAGATGCAGTAATGTAGTTCAGTCGGGACAGGTCTCTGTCTCCCCCAGGAAAAGAGCTGCAGTGTTTGGAAAGGAGTGAGGGATGAGGGGGGGTTAGCGTGTATGTGTGGTGGGGAGAGGGGTCGGCCTTGGTGTCTTTGAACAAACAGGAGATGCAGTAATGTAGTTCAGTCGGGACAGGTCTCTGTCTCCCCCAGGAAAAGAGCTACAGTGTTTGGAAAGGAGTGAGGGATGAGGGGATCTAGGAGGGGAAGGCGGATGTAAATAAGCATGCTGTCTTCAGTCTAAATGAGAAGCCATTTGGTACCCAGGTGTGACCGACGAAATGTTTGGGGATGCGTTTGTTCCACTTCCCTCTAAATACTTTTATTGGGAGAGGAAGGGAGGAAGAGTCATTTCCCTGCCCCCTCGCTGCAGGGGACCGGGGGGACCGGGGCTATAATTGCAGACCTTCAAAATACCCATTCTGTCTTGGCACATGCAATGTGCTGACTGGGGAGGGGTTGTCATGGGGTATCGTGTGTGTGTGTGTGTGTGGGGGGGGGGTATATTTGTTCTGACAGCTACACTGTTATAAGGATCGGTCCCACTAGAAGGACAACTTCCGGTGAAACTGGATGGCGCGCAATTCAAATAAATAATCATAAATATTATCGATTTTAAACTTTTAAGGAAAATATTAATGTCATATCAGCTGAAAGCTTAAAATCTTGTTAATCTAACTGCACTGTGCGATTTACAGTAGCTATTACAGAGAAAACATGCAATGCGATTGTTTGAGGACGGCGCCCCACATCAAAAAAACATTCCATCGGCACAGGTTTCATTCATTCACATATAACGATTAAATATTCACTTACTTTTTGAAAATCTTCTGATGACTTCTCTTCCAAAGGGTCCCAGCTGTAACATTTAGTGTCGTTTTGTTAGATAAAATCCTTCTTTAGATCTCAAAAAGTCAGTTTAGTTGGCGCCATCGATTTGAGTAATCCACTCATTCAACTTGCAGAGAAAGGAATCCAGAAATCTACCCCTAAACTTTGTTTCAACAAGTCAAAATATGTTTCTATTTACTCCTCAGATTCCCTAAAATGTAATCAAAGAATATTTATTTCAGAAAGAAGTATGTTCAAAAGGAAACCGATTTTAGCAGGTGCGTAATGTCTTCATTGCGAGCGCAAACACGAATTTCCAAGACTGTGTCCTTCTACTAAAACTGATATTTCTTGTTAATTTTTGAAGTTTCAAGGCTGAAACCTTGAACATAGACTGCCGACACCATGTGGAAGCCATATTAATTGCATCCAGGGAGCAAATTTTCAATATGATCTTTCTCTTGCATTTGAAAGAGGACGGCCTCTCAAAAAAATAATTTCCGGTTGGAAATCCGGTTCTTTGGAATTTCTCCTACCATATATATATTGTGTTATATTCTCCTACATTATTTTTTAACATTTCTACAAACTTTAAGGTGTTTTCTTTCCAATGGTTTCAATTTTATGCATATCCTGGCTTCAGGGCCTGAGTAACAGGCAAACTTTGGGCACATCATTCAGTGCAGAAAAAAGGGGCCTATCCCTATGAAGTTTTAAAACAAAATGCTTTGTAACACTAAAACTAGTGTCAACTGAGCTGTCACCACCTTAAAGGGGAGACAACCTGAGCTGTCACCACCTTAAAGGGGAGACAACCTGAGCTTTGCTGGAGTATTGAAACACATGTTTGTGAGGGTATTGGGACAGATTTAAAGTGTATAAAAACATTCATCCTGAGTTGTTCTGAAACATGACATGGTTTGTTGTAACACCACTTAATCAGGAATTTGCACCACCTTGCCAGAGACTGGGAGCACTAACCCGGAAAAGGTTGAAAACACGATTATGGTGTTTCGAGTCCTGTTTAGTGCAGAACTAGATCTCTTCTTCTAGAGTTTCCAAATGATGTAAATTGAAGTCTCTCCTCTTATTGTATATTCACTGCTCTTATGTGGTGTGCTGATAAACTCCTCATTGGTAATTCCAAAAGGTCAAATGTACAGTACTATAAACAATAACATGATCAAATATTGTTTTGTGAAAATAAATGAATACGTTTGTGCAGGATTATAATTCATGAGTACTAAGTTACCTTTTCAAGACATAATTGACGCTTCAAATGCTTTATCTTTTATATGCAAATTATTAAATGACAAAACATTAATGGGGATTTCACCTTTTTATATTGATGAAGCTATTTATCATGTTATTCTTCAAAATCAACAGAAATGTGGCATATTTCACATTCATGGAAGAAAATACAGGCAATGACTGCTAATGTTAGAAGTAGCACAGATACGAAACTTCACCCCAGGGTTCAATGTGATCCACCAGTCATTCAATATGCTATAGTCCTGACCTGAGTCATTATATTCAGATGATGGTACATGGCATGGAAGGTTGTTCAGATGAATTGAATCACAGTACAGATTATATGATTGACAGTTGGCAGTTCAGTTGGCATTATGCTGTGATCCAGGTTTTGATTGGCTTTGGTTAGGATTGGCCAGCCAGTGAGTAACGTAGTGTGTACAGTATGTATGTTTTTCTGCAGGGAGACAGAGAAATAGTACTTAATAACAAGCAATAATGACAGCACATTAATGCATAATTAGGTTATCAAAGGCTATAATATTAACAAATTGCAACGTTAAACATATCAATACTAATTTGCAAAAAGCATATACGAGATTAAGCTATGCAACTATAGCTTCAAGATAATAATATGAATGTCAAAATTGGGATACAATAACATGTGGTGTGGTAGGCCAAAGGTAGAGCAGGCTAACATGGTGTCTATTTAGTGTAGCATTTAGCATGTGGGGTATACATCACAGCTCAAAGCTAGTAGGCAAACAAGCCAGCAGAATTAACTAAAAAGCAGGTCTTAATTTGCATAAAAGTGCAAGAAAGGTGCGAACAATGGTGTGTCAATTAACTACAGTAAATGTAGTGTCAAGAAAACTGATCAATGAATCAACATGGCTGTTTTACTTGGACTATTAGTATTAGTGTTTGAAAATGCTACACAAAGGCAAATCCATTGAGTGAAAACCTTCTACTTCCGTCTTCAATGTGGTAACATTTTGTACTCACTTTTTCATTGACGCATACTTTCTTGGATTGTTTTGGAACGTTTCATTCTGAGCGTTTGGTGTGCTCTCACCTGTCTGAGTTCGTGAAGGACCCGAATGCAGGGGAGGCGCCCGAAACATCCCATTTTTAATACTTGACCATATAGTTTGCTAGAGGGCACATCAGCCACCAATACCATCTTCACCTCCATGCCTCAGACTGGGGGAATTCTTAACAGTACAGCAGCACAATGTTTGAAGTTCACATGTTGCATTTAATCTAAACACTTGTCTTCTGATATGGAGGTATGAAAACATGCTCCCTAGTCCCTATTCAGACTTGAGATAAGTTGATTTAACATGGACTGAATTGTTTAAAAAAAACTTTAGTCAAAAAACATGCTTGAGAGTTAAGTCTACTTGTCTCAAATATGAATGGGGCCCCATGTGGTCAGTGTAACAAGGGTGGTTCAGCACACTAGTTTTGTCTTAAAGACAGGCTGAGTGAACTAAGGCAGTGTTTTAACAAGCAGGAGAGGAGGTGGATGAAGGCCCACTATATACATGTTACCTCTGCTATAACTTACACAGCCCCTAAACATTTTGATTGTAACATTATTTTAAAAATACCTGGTAATTGTAGCCAATAATTAATGCTAAAGTCTACCCTAGGAAAATTATTCAATTTCCAGTTTCTTCTTTAAAATGTTAATCAAAATATTGACAGAAAATGCTATATCAATATTTATTGTGCTATTTAATCATTAGCACATGTGTATTATTTTATTATATTATGCACAGCCTGACATTATCTTGGTGTTTTGATGCTTCCTTTTACATGCACTGAAACACAATTATTCAGATTGTTTCAGAGTACTTCCATTCTCTTTCGAAATACATTCAGTGTATCATATCACATACAGTACATTGAGTTTACATTCAAACACCCTCCAAACACCAGATCTCAGCTAAGTTGCACTACTTTTCATGGTTTTACTACATAATGATGGTGTTTTGACTCTTTCTATTTTAACAGTGTAGCTATATGCACAGAACAGAACAAATATGTCCAGTTGTTTCATTACAAGACATCTATGCTAGTAGGAAACCTCATCGTGATATATTGTTGATGGCGTGTAAAATACGCCACATTTTTTGGAGCACATTCTATTTTATGTTGGTGATTTTCAAGTTTTTTTTTAAGGCCCCAGGGATCTGTGGGAATGAGTAATATACAGAGTAATGGCTTCATCCTAGCCCAACTACATTTGTTTTTCTTCTGTCTCGTGAAAACAAAAACTCTGTCAAAAAAATGATAAATAGCCGCTTCCCAATTACTCTGGCATCACCATATTCAGGAATTGATGTTTACATTATCAAGATGTACTGCTAGCCGACTGCATGATAATGCATTGCCACAGAAACAAATGGCATTTACATTTCCTCTGGGTGGTAGAGAGGTAGCTAGGAATATGCAGGTCCTCATTTATTTACCCCCCACCCTCCCCCACACACACTCCTATCTGTAGTCATGGGAGGCCCTGACCTAGAACCTCCCTGTCAGGCACACACACACACACACACACACACACACACACACACACACACACACACACACACACACACACACACACACACACACACACACACACACACACACACACACACAGAGTGCCCCCAAGCATGAGACCCCCTGCTGCACCAAGGCTAGGCCAGGGAAAATAGTGGAACATGGGCATTAATCTTATAATGATGCCCCGGCTGTTTGTTGCGATGGAGGAATTTAATAATTGCTGAGCACTCTCTGGGTCTGTAAGGTTTTGGATGGGAGCCGGGTCCCCGGCCCGGTGCTGGACCGGTAGCAGAACAGAGTACGCAGGGTACAGAGGCTCCGGTACAGATATGTTCAGGCCGTGCAGCCAGAGCATGTTGAACATGTAGAGCCAGCCGTGCCCAACTTTACAGAAGCACCCGGAGCCAACGTTCTCTCCTAAGCACACACAGACCTGCAATTGCCAATCACAGCAGCCTCGGGCTCTGCCACTGCCTCACATGCATAAATTAGCATGTATTTGCATAAGAATCCACTCATTTAGCAGGCCCACTTTACGCTCCCTCTGAATGGCATTTTCCTTCCTCCCCCCCTTCCCTCCCCCTACCTCCCTCACTTTTTTCTGCAGATCTTTTCCACACTCTGATAATAACTAGAGAATTGTGCCTTTAACCCTCTCTGTGCCAAGGGCACTTCATGTGAAGTGTGTGTTTGAGTGTGTGTGTTTATGTGTGTGTGTTTATGTGTGTGTGTTTGAGTGTGTGTGTTTATGTGTGTATATGCGTGTTCATGTGTAATTGCCGTATTTACTTATTTACACATTAAACACCTTAAAGACTAGAATGTGCTCACAGTCATGCAAAGCTTCAAAACCCACAGAGTTCAATGTCCCGTACGTACAACACAGTTTCATTCATTACCCCATGTAGCAAACGCCATCATTATCCTCCTACTGTAGTACGTACTGCCTATCCATTGTACGGACTAACAGTCAACTATTCAACTATTGGTCTGTGCTGTAGAGAGGGTGTGATGTTAGGGCTTGAGAATGAGCTGCTATGAGTGTTTCATTGTGAATCATCAATCTGGACATGGCACTGCGCCTGCATGCAGTATGTATCAGACCTAAATAAATCAAGAAGAAAGGTCCGACCCCGTGCTCTGAGCATGGGTTGGGGGAACCAGTAATTGGCTAGCCGCTTGTCTTCTGAGTCTGCTTGAAGCAGAGCATACCCGCATAATGAAGCTTTCTATGACTTTGTTGCTCTTTTCTTCTCTTTACTTATTTTGTGCATGTTACAACAATCCTGGTCTGATAAATTATTGAAGGTACTCTTTGGTCCTTAAAGCAGGCTGTGTTTTCTGATGAGTTCCTGGCTGGCAGGAAGCAGGCAGCTCTGCTCCACAGGTGAATGGATTCAGGCTAGTTATACAGAGATACTAGAGGTATTCCAGAAGGTGAGTGGGTACTGTAAGCTAGAGAGAGGAGAAATGAATTAGCATAACGGGAAATGACTATAGGGAGGAGAAATGAATTAGCATAATGGGAAATTACTATAGGGAGGAGGGGCTTAGAGCTCAGCCATCTGACAGGCTAAAGAAGTATTTGCATCTTAATCGGCCGTGTGTGTGTGTGTGCGCGCGCGTGTGTGTGTGTGCGTGCATGTGTGTACAATATTAGAACCCAAGTATGACACTCAGTGTGTGTGTGTGTGTGTGTGTGTTTGTGTGTGTCTCAAACCCCAGGGAACACTTCCCAGTGAGCAGCTCCCCTGCCGGTCTGGACACTTGGCAGAGCTCCCTGTCACCAAGGCCCCATTCTCCAACCTGGGTGTTCTAGCCTCACATCACACATTACCCACAACACATACAAACATACAAACACACACACACAGGCCTTTGCTGTCCTACCTCATCCCAATTTACTTTCAGACTTTTATTAGAGCGCTCCAGTGTGTTAACAACAAGCTATTTAAACTCCCTGTCTCCCCCAGCTATACTGGCTAGCGCTAGCCGGCGCGTCTACTAATGACAGCCGTGTGAAGACGCAGGCAGGTGGTCGGACAGAAATACAGGACAACAAGCCCAGAGGAGATACACACCAGGCTGGCTCATTACCTGCTCACAAAGGGTTAATGTTCACAAAAAGGACTGTAGCGTCCCATTTCCCTAAGACCCTGGCTGACTGGCTGGCTGGCTGACTGGCTGGCTGGCTGTTTGTTGTGTGACTTAATGATGTCGGCAGAGGGCCGTGGTTGTTGATTAGCCTAAATGGAAGACTAATACAAGTGTATGAATGTAATTAATGACAGAGGGGGTCTAATGAAGCAGAGAGGGGGGAGGAGGTGCAGGGAGAGCCGTGGCGACGGTACGGAGGTGGCTGTCACCCTGTCACAGTGCCATCTAGCTACCCTCAGAGGTCTAGGAGAGGCAGAGCAGCACAGAGCACCTCATCAGGCACCCAGACACTACATCTCACCACAACACAGCTCCCATCCAGGCCTCTGCTATGTGGCCAGCCCTAATTAACTGTCACAGCATGTGGACCCAGACACCACTGCACTCTGACAGCCACGGTCCACCCAGACATGTACCTAGACACTGACCACTCACTGATCACTCGGCATACCCTGTGTGTGTGCATGAGAGAGAGAGAGAGAGAGAGAGAGAGAGAGAGAGAGAGAGAGAGAGAGAGAGAGAGAGAAATGGAAGTTTCAGCCAGAGAGAGAGAGTGAGAGGCAATGACGCAGTTCTGGTTTATAGCGTTTAGAATCCTGGTGTTGAGCTCTGTGTGTTAGTTTGGGTCAGACTACATACACTGAGCGGACACTAACCCTCTTTATTGTCATTGGGGGAAAGCAGGCAGGCATGCAGGTGCAGTGTGCACTGAGAGGTTTAATTAAAGTCCAGATAAATTAGCACCACTCTCAGACTGGCCTTTCCGTCAGACTGTTAGTCTGCCTATACCTCAGGCTACCTTTACTGTGCCGTACACTACATAATTCTCTCTCTCTCTCTCTCTCTCTCTCTCTCTGTCTCTCCCTGCCTATACCTCAGGCTACCTTTACTGTGCCGTACACTACATAATTCTCTCTCTCTCTCTGTCTCTCTCTCTCTGTCTGTCTCTCTGTCTCTCCCTGCCTATACCTCAGGCTACCTTTACTGTGCCGTACACTACATAATTTTCTCTCTCTCTCTCTCTCTCTCTCTCTCTCTCTCTCTCTCTCTCTGCCTATACCTCAGGCTACCTCTACTGTGCCGTACACTACATAATTCTCTCTCTCTCTCTCTCTCTCTCTCTCTCTCTGTCTCTCTCTCTGTCTCTCCCTGCCTATACCTCAGGCTACCTCTACTGTGCCGTACACTACATAATTCTCTCTCTCTCTTTGTCTCTCTCTCTCTCTCTCTCTCTCTCCCCTGCCTATACCTCAGGCTACCTCTACTGTGCCGTACACTACATAATTCTGTCTCTCTCTCTCTCTGTCTCTCTCTCTCTGTCTCTCCCTGCCTATACCTCAGGCTACCTCTACTGTGCCGTACACTACATAATTCTCTCTCTCTCTCTCTGTCTCTCTCTCTCTGTCTCTCCCTGCCTATACCTCAGGCGACCTCTACTGTGCCGTACACTACATAATTTTCTCTCTCTCTCTCAATTCAATTCAACTCAATTCAAGGGCTTTATTGGCATGGGAAACATATGTTAACATTGACAAAGCAAGTGAAGTAGATAATGAACAAAAGTGAAATGAACAGATAACATGACACTCACATAGGTTCCAAAAGAATAAAGACATTTCAAATGTCATATTATGTATAAATACAGTGTTGTAACGATGTGCAAATAGTGAAAGTACAAAAGGGAAAATAAAGAAACATAAATATGGGTTGTATTTACAATGTGGCAACAGGTCACAAAACTTGCTGCTGTGATGGCACACTGAGGTAGTTGGGTTTGTTTTCAAATTCTTTGTTAATTGGTGTAATCTGAGGTAAATATGTGTCTCTAATATTGTCATACATTTGGCAGGAGGTTAGGAAGTGCAGCTCAGTTTCCACCTCATTCTCCTGAGAGCCAGGTCTGCCAACGGCGGCCTTTCTCAATATCAAGGCTATGCTCACTGAGTCTGTACATAGTCAAAGTTTTCCTTAAGTTTGGGTCAGTCACAGTGGACAGGTATTCTGCCACTGTGTATTCTCTGTTTAGGGCCAAGTAGCATTCTAGTTTGCTCTGTTTCTTTGTTAACTACTTGAAACATTGGAAATAATTATCTTTTTGTTTTGTCATTATTTGGTTTGGTCAAATCTGCACGCAGAGTCTCAATTTGGTGTTTGTCACATTTAGTTGAATTCTTGGATGGTGAGCGGACCCCAGACCTCACAATCATAAAGGGCATTGGGTGCTATAACTGATTCAAGTATTTTAGCCAGATCCTAATTGGTATGTCGAATTTGATGTTCCATTTGATGGCATAGAAGTCCCTTCTTGCCTTGTCTCTCAGCTCGTTCACAGCTTTGTGGAAGTTACCTGTGGCGCTGATGTTTAGGCCGAGGTATGTATAGTTTTTTGTTTACTCAAGGGCAGTGGTTCCCAAACCTTTTATAGTCCCGTAACCCTTCAAACATTCAACCTCCAGCTGCGTATCCTCTCTAGCACCAGGGTCAGCGCACTCTCAAATGTTGTTTTTTGTCATCATTGTAAGCCTGCCACACACACACACTATACGATACATTTATTAAACATAAGAATGAGTGTGAGTTTTTGCCACAACCCGGCTCGTGGGAAGTGACAAAGAGCTCTTTTAGGACCAGGGCCAAAAATAATAATTTTGCTCTTTATTTAACCTTCTTATGTATAAAACCTAATTTGTTCATTGAAAATTGTGAATAACTCTCCACAGGTTAATGAGAAGCTTGAAAGGATGCACATAACTCTGCAATGTTGGGTTGTATTGGAGAGAGTCTCAGTCTTAAATAATTTTCCACACACAGTCTGTGCATGTATTTAGTTTTCATGCTAGTGAGGGCTGAGAATCCACTCTCACATAGGTACGTGGTTGCAAAGGGCATCAGTGTCGTAACAGCGCGATATGCCAAGGCAGGATACTCTGAGAAATCCAGAAATCCAGAAATCTGTCAGTGGCTTCTGATTAAATTCAATTTTCACAGAACTGCTTGTTGTAATTTTGATGAGGCTCTCTTGTTCATATATCGGTAAGTGGACTGGAGGCCCTGGCATGAAAGGGATAACGAATCCAGTTGTTTGTGTCATCCATTTCGGGAGAGTACCTGCGTAATTGCGCACCCAACTCACTCAGGTGCTTCGCTAAATCACATTTGACATTGTCTGTAAGCTTGAGTTCATTTGCACACAAAAAAATCATACAATGATGGAAAGACCTGTGTGTTGTCCTTGTTAATGCAGAAAGAGAAGAGCTCCAACTTCTTAACCTCTCTGGGATATGTGGGACGCTAGCGTCCCACCTGGCCAAAAGCCAGGGAAAATGCAGAGAGCCAAATTCAAATAGATTACTATAAAAATCAAACTTTCATTAAATCACACTTGCAAGATAGCAAATTAAAGCTACACTTGTTGTGAATCCAGCCAACATGTCAGATTTCAAAAAGCCTTTCCCGCGAAAGCAAATGATGCTATTATCTGAGGATAGCATCTCCGTAAACAAAGAGAGAAAAGCATATTTCAACCCTGCAGGCGCGACACAAAACGCAAAAATAAAAATATAATTCACGCCTTACCTTTGACGAGCTTCTTTTGTTGGCACTCCAATATGTCCCATAAACTTCACAAATGGTCCTTTTGTTTGATTCCGTCGATATATATCCAAAATGTCCATTTATTTAGCGCGCTTGATCCAACTTGCGCAACGTGACTACAAAATATCTCAAAAGTTACCTGTAAACTTTGCCAAAACATTTCAAACTACTTTTGTAAGACAACTTTAGGTATTTTTTAAACGTAAATAATTGATAAAATTGAAGACAGGATGATCTGTGTTAAATACAGGAGGAAAACAAACTGTAGCTAGCTTTCTGGTCACGCGCCTCTATCTAACAGTACACTTCAAGTTACCCTCGTTCAAGATGGCCGTACTTCTTCATTACACAAAGGAAAAACCTCAACCAATTTCTAAAGACTATTGACATCCAGTGGAAGTGATGGGTACTGCAAGAAGGTCCCTTAGAAATCTGGATTCTCAATGAAAAGAAAGTGACCTCAGAAAATAAAGTGAATACTTTTGCAAGGCACTGCATGGGGGAGGGAATGCTGCCACCTCCAGGCAGGTGTTTGTCCCCCTGTGTGCTGAGGGTGTCAGGTTCTTGTCCGGTTCTGGGATTTAACCCTGGAAATGATTAATTTCCCCCTCTCTGTCCCTTGAGGACCTTTATGTACGTAAACACACACTCCCTATATCAGTGGACCCCTGCACCCCTCTTGTCGCCCCATCACAATGGTAATACGTTATGCTAAGCTAGTTTCCCTCAAACTTCTTATTTGTATACCGTCTCTGTTGCTTTGTGTACACAGTGAATGGTATGTGATATGGTCTCATTGGTTCATAGCCTCATGTGGTCTCTAACAGTTATGATATCAAGATTCCTCCTACATAGCCACATACAGTACACACTCTTATTTAATCCAATAAAGTATTTATTATGGCTTTGATATTCATGCAGCATTAAGCAATGCATTACGGCGTGTATATCTGTAAAACTCAGAGGATTTATAAAGTCTTAAATAAATGATGTGGTATGATAGATGCTAATAACCTTGTTTTTGTTGTCTAGGAGGGTGTTTTATTTGAGAGACGAGAAAAATGATCAAATGATGCTCTCTTTCTGCGAAGCTAATGCTTCAGACGTGTTGTGTATGGTCATAACAACAGGTAGCAGACATAAGCTTGAAATACTATTCTGCATCTTTGCATTTGTCACCGCCACTGATATGAATAATGCTAATGAATGAATGCATTTAGAGCTTGTATGCTATTTTGCAGACAACACCTTTTTACTACCAACCAGCTTTTGCAAAGAAAAAACATAAAAAATATGTGGCATTCAGTGTACAAACTAATAAAACATGATGGAACACTTCTCAGCAGAATTGTAAATTGATGTATTGTGCATTTAAAATGTTATGTTTTGCCATGTAGTCTCTATATATCACTGTTCCCATGAGCAGCTCCTATTTCAGCCTATTTGGCAGATGGATCCAACAGTCCACCCAGATATTGTCCCTGTGACAGAGAACAGTCTAATGACAGCCTCATTGATGATGATGAGTTCTATTCCATTGCGCTGAGATCCAGTCCAATTTCAAAAGCAAATTCAGCTATTTGTCTTCCAAATAATTGTGGCACTTTATCAATCCTCCCAGTCTTTTATTTATCACTTCGATTGATGTGATCATTTTCACAAACTGCCTCTGCACTAACAGCTCCAACAGCCAGGGTACGCTCAGCAAGTGTGTGTCTGTGTATGTGTATGTGTGTGTGTGTGTGTGGGGTGACTGTGACTGTGTGTTTGTGTGTAAGCACAATATGTAAAGTGTTGGTCAAATGTTTCATGAGCGGAAATAAAAGATCCCATGCCCACAAAAAGCTTATTTCTCTCAAATCCTGTGCAGAAATTTGTTTACATCCTGGTTTCAACTGTACCGGGCAGATGGCAGATGGCAGACAGCGTGTATGGTGACGTGAGGGCGAGCTGTTTGCTTCCCCTTGGTGGCCTTGGGGTTATGAATGCACAGAGATCCTGAGGCCCATTGTCGCGCCATTTAACCACCGCCATCACCTCATGTTTCAGCATGATAATGCACGGCCCCATGTCGCAAGGATCTCTACACAATTTCTGGAAGCTGAAAATGTCCCAGTTCTTCCATGGCCTGCATAATCACCAGACATGTCACCCATTGAGCATGTTTGGGATGCTCAGTATGTAACAGTATAACTTTAGACCGTCCCCTCGCCCATACCCGGACGCGAACCAGGGACCCTCTGCACACATCAACAACAGTCACCCACGAAGCATCGTTACCCATCGCTCCGCGGCCCTTGCAGAGCAAGGGGAACTACTACTTCAAGGTCTCAGAGCAGGTGACGTCACTGATTGAAACGCTATTTAGTGCGCACCGCTAACTAAGCTAGCCGTTTCACATCCGTTACATGTACAACAGAGTTTTCCAGTTCCCAACAATATCCAGCAACTTCGCACGGGCATTGAAGAGGAGTGGGACAACATTCCACAAGCCACAATCAACAGCCTGATCAACTCTATGCGAAGAATAGTGTCGCACTGCATGAAGCACATTGTGGTCACACCAGATACTGACTGGTGTTCTGATCCACGCCCCTACCGCATTTTAAGGTATCTGTGACCAACAGATGCGTATTTGTATTCCCAGTCATGTGAAATCCATCTTTTAATGACTGATGAATTTATTTAAATTGACTGATTTCCTTATATGAATTAAAACTGTTGCATGTTGCGTTTTTATTATTTTGTCTAGTGTATTTCTCAATATGTATGTGTACTTGAAGAGGCGTATTTGTGATGAGAATAGTGGTGGTTTTCAATGCATAAAAAAATATATTTTCTGTGTTTGTGAGTGTGTGCGTTTGTGTGTGCGTTTGTGTGTGCATGTGTTTCTTGTTTGCGTGTGCGCATGTGTTTGATCAGTGGTGTAGTGTTACTTGTCTAATATTGCATCTATGACTAGTGTATGTGGAGGCATGGTGGGACTGGATGGAAAGTCTCCAGGTATGATGGGAAGAGGACACAGACAGTCATCAATCTGACAGCTGCATCATTACTCCCTCTTATTATTCTCCCTCTCCTCTTTATCCTCTTATCCACTCTGTCTTCTTTTTCACCCGGTTCCCTCTGTGATAGATGAATAAATTATATTGGTTCGCTTATTAACTGGTTCAGTAGTACAGTAGGTCTAGCTGTGTGTTAGCTGATTTCAGGAGTAGGTCTAGCTGTGTGTTAGCTGGTTTCAGTAGTAGGTCTAGCTGTGTGTTAGCTGATTTCAGTAGTAGGTCTAGCTGTGTGTTAGCTGGTTTCAGTAGTAGGTCTAGCTGTGTGTTAGCTGATTTCAGTAGTAGGTCTAGCTGTGTGTTAGCTGATTTCAGTAGTAGGTCTATTAGAGTGTGAGCTGAGTTCAGTAGTAAGTCTATTAGAGTGTGAGCTGAGTTCAGTAGTAAGTCTATTAGAGTGTGAGCTGAGTTCAGTAGTAAGTCTATTAGAGTGTGAGCTGAGTTCAGTAGTAAGTCTATTAGAGTGTGAGCTGAGTTCAGTAGTAAGTCTATTAGAGTGTGAGCTGAGTTCAGTAGTAAGTCTATTAGAGTGTGAGCTGAGTTCAGTAGTAAGTCTATTAGAGTGTGAGCTGAGTTCAGTAGTAAGTCTAGTAGAGTGTGAGCTGAGTTCAGTAGTAAGTCTATTAGAGTGTGAGCTGAGTTCAGTAGTAAGTCTATTAGAGTGTGAGCTGAGTTCAGTAGTAAGTCTATTAGAGTGTGAGCTGATTTCAGTAGTAAGTCTATTAGAGTGTGAGCTGAGTTCAGTAGTAAGTCTATTAGAGTGTGAGCTGAGTTCAGTAGTAAGTCTATTAGAGTGTGAGCTGAGTTCAGTAGTAAGTCTATTAGAGTGTGAGCTGAGTTCAGTAGTAAGTCTATTAGAGTGTGAGCTGAGTTCAGTAGTAAGTCTATTAGAGTGTGAGCTGAGTTCAGTAGTAAGTCTATTAGAGTGTGAGCTGAGTTCAGTAGTAAGTCTATTAGAGTGTGAGCTGAGTTCAGTAGTAAGTCTATTAGTCTAGTAAGTCTAGAGTGTGAGCTGAGTTCAGTAGTAAGTCTATTAGAGTGTGAGCTGAGTTCAGTAGTAAGTCTATTAGAGTGTGAGCTGAGTTCAGTAGTAAGTCTATTAGAGTGTGAGCTGAGTTCAGTAGTAAGTCTATTAGAGTGTGAGCTGAGTTCAGTAGTAAGTCTATTAGAGAGAGTGTGAGCTGATTTCAGTAGTAAGTCTATTAGAGTGTGAGCTGAGTTCAGTAGTAAGTCTATTAGAGTGTGAGCTGAGTTCAGTAGTAAGTCTATTAGAGTGTGAGCTGAGTTCAGTAGTAAGTCTATTAGAGTGTGACTACATACTTTAGATCTGGTTCTAGCCATTTAAGTTTACACTGAAAGGGGTTTTCCATCCAAAAAATGTTTTTTTTTAAAGTACAGAAAAAAATAAGAAAATAAATATACTGATCAAAAATATAAACACAACATGTAAAGTGTTGGTCCCATGTTTAATGAGCTGAAATAAAAGACCCCAGAAATGTTCCATACACACAAAAAGCTTATTTCTCTCAAATTTTGGGCAAACATTTTTTTTACATCCCTGTTAGTGAGTATTTCTGCTTTGCCGAGATAATCCAGACTTATTCTAAAATGGATTAAAAAAACATTTTCCTCATCAATCGATCCACAATACCTCATAATGACAAAGCAATAACAGATTTGTAGAACATTTTGCACATTTATTTTTAAAACCCCCCAGAAATATCACATTTGTATAAGTATTCAGACCCTTTACTCAGTACTTTGTTGATGTACCTTTGGCAGCGATTACAGCCTCAACTCTTCTTTGGTATGACGCTACACGCTTGGCACACCTGTATTTGGGGAGTTTCTCCCATTCTTCTCTGCAGGTCCTCTCAAGCTCTGTCAGGTTGGATGGGGGGGCGTCGCTGCACGTGACTGGGCCACTCAAGGACATTCAGAGACTTGTCCTGAAGCCACTCCTGCATAGTCTTGGCTGTGTGCTTAGGGTTGTTGTCCTGTTGGTAGGTCAAAGACAAAAGATGTAAGTTCCTCTGAACGAGGTATGGTAGTAGGTACCAGGCGCATCGGTTTGAGTGTGTCAATCCCTATAACACTACTGGGTTTTTCACGCACAACAGTTTCCAGTGTGTATCAAAAATGGTCCACCAACTTAAGGACATCCAGCCAACTTGACACAACTGTGGGAAGCATTGGAGTCAACATGGGCCAACATCCCTGTCCAATTGAGACTGTTGAGAGGGGGAAAGGGGGGGGTGCAAGTCAATGTTAGGAAGATGTTCCTAATGTTTACGCAGTGTAGATACAGTATATATTTGATTTGTATATCTTATATCTACTAGACTGCTGACTGGCTCTGTCTGCTCTCAGAGAACTAGAGCTCCCCCACTGCTGAGCTGCTCCGTCTGTCTGGGACAGCGGGGGCTCTATAGGAAGCAGAGTACACACAGGTGGAACCGACCGTGTGTAGTCTACTCTAGGGCCTGTCCCGGATACCTGGAGGAGTGGGCCGCCTGTAGAGAACGGCCTGCTCTTTGTCTTCCTGGTCCTCCTCTCCCTCTTTCATCTACCCCTTCCCGTCATATCCCTGGCAGAGAGAGGAACGCTGCCATACCGAGCGAGCCTCATAAAGCCTCCTGTCACTTTGACTAATTTGTTAGTCTTGTCTCACTGTGTCGAATCTTCACCCCACTCCTCCCTCCTCCCCTCCCCGCATCACGCCCAGCTCCCTCTGCCCTCCACCCCTGGATAAAAAAAGGGCCATAAATGTAATGTAGGGCTGTGGCCGCTCCATCTGCAGCCAGAGAGAATGGGGGCTTTATGAAGCAGAAGATAAACTGACGGCCAGATTCCTCATCCCAAGCCCTCGCTGTCTGACTCTGTCCCACCTCACAACCAGGACCTGCTGGGCCCAGGGTAAAAATAGAGAAAGGAGAGGAGAGCTATTATAAATGCTACTTTCTCTCTCACTCCGCTCAGAAATTCTGTTCAGCCAGTCCCTCAGAGGACCAGGAAGTGATAGCGGTGTAGAGTGAGTGCCAGTTTCACACCGCGAAAAACGAACACCAACAACTCTCCTCCGTCCAGGGGGAATCAATTGCTATGTAGTTAGGGAGCAGTGGGGACCGAATTTAGAGAGACACAAAAACAAAAACACAAACATGTCCTCCCCCCTACGCTACAGGATCACACCAGGGAATACACTCTGGCTACAACCAAATTTATTTGCTTGATATAGGAGCTCTGGCTAATAGCTAAAAATAGGTCCCACCTCTCCACTTCCTGTCAAGCTGTCAGCGTCCTTCTCCCTCTTCCTCATGGGAAGGCAGACAGAGTTCTCCTTCATGTGCTGTTCCAGCAGACAGCCAGTGTGTGATTACTAACCCTCAAATCCACACGTCGACAGGCCCGACCTCTCCTGACTCCCCAGCCTCACACAGGGAGAAGGAGCTAGCTGGCTGACTACGGACACGCAGGCCAATTTGAGAGAGGAGAGCTACTCCGCGATCGGCTCGTTCCCCTGTGTGTGTTCCCTCTTTTCTCTTCCCAGCTGAACACTCCGACATGTGAGCAGTAGTGGGTAATGGGAGTGATGGGTGGGGTTTGGTGGAAGGAAGCCACAGAATAGATGGGCTGTGTGCAGTGTGTTAGCCTGTTAGCCTGGTAATCCTTGCTGTCCACTACAATACCACTGGCTATTTCTCTCTGGCGCTCCCAGTACAGTCATCTTTAATTGAGCTTAATAGGCTGTAAATGGCATCAACAGCTTCAGTGAATGTTCTGATGTAGGGCCAGAATATGACGGTGTTGAACAGAAGAATGCAGTGGTGGTCCAAACCAAACCACAGTTGTATAAGGAAGAGGTATATGAGTCAAAAACCAGGGGCCTTTGGCCTAAGGGATGAGATGTACTTTTAAAGATTTTAACTCAAATTAAATACTTTATGAAAAACTAATCGGAGATAAGGTATAGCTGTCATATTAAACTGTCATATTAAACTCAAAACTAATATTAATAAGATTCAGCTTTGAAAGAGTATTCACTTGAATTAAAAGTATGCTTTCCTGGCCTATAGAGAAAGAGTAAGAAAGTGTTGTATCATGGCCTGGCTTGTGGGCAGTGGTATTTACAGGGAAGTAAATGTGGTCAAAGGCCAATGGCATGGTGTCTCCTCTCTCTCTCTCTCTCTCTCTACTGCACCAGTTTCAAACGCACACACACACACACACACACACACACACACACACACACACACACACACACACACACACACACACACGCACGCACGCACGCACGCACACACACACACACACACACACACACGCACACACACACACACACACACACACACACACACACACACACACACACACACACACGCACACACACACACACACACACACACACACGCACACACGCACACACACACACACACACACACGCGCACACACACGCACACACACGCACACACACACACACACACACACACACACACACACACACACACACACACACACACACACACACAGCTCCCTGGTAAATGTAAACAGGTTGTTTCTTCCACGTTGTTGGTTTTCCTCTCTCTGTGACTGGAGCAAAATGTTATTTATTGTAACGGAATGAGAAATATAGATCAGCTCCTGGAGATTACAGAGATGTAGAAAACGTGTAAATAGGGGCGGGAGAGAGAGAGAGAGAGAGAGAGAGAGAGAGAACAAGAGAGAGCGGGGTAGAGGAAGAGGTGGGAAAGCGAAAGATAGACAGAGAGAGGAAAAAAGAAAGACAGAGAGGGAAAACAAATAAAATGGAGGTGGCATGTGTGAGCCCAGCCAGGGCTGTGAGCTGAGTTCCCAGGCAAGACAGCGTGAGCTGCCTATTTGTCAGCATTGATCAACCCATTAAGACGCTGTGGTGGGAAGCATATTGGTTTTGGAGGTCAAAGGGCCAGAGAGATAAAGGAAGGGGGGTGTGCTGAACTATTTTCAGCTCCGGCTGCTGCACATCTGCAGGATGAAAAAAGGACTGGTATTCCATCTTCACACTACAGCGTATAGGAAGTTCATTTTGCGTTCAGCCAGTCCCCGTGGGTGAGGGGAAATATGGCATTTGTCCCAGTAGTATCTATGGATACATAGCATATGTTTTATCTTGCTTATACAGCCCTTCTATTTCTCTGGGACTGTCGTAGAAGACATGGCCGCCAGTCAGGCAGATAGATAGCATGTCATGTGTCTTCCTTGGTGTCTGTGTGTGTCTGGGTGTGTGTGTCTGGGTGTGTGTGTCTGGGTGTGTGTGTCTGGGTGTGTGTGTCTGGGTGTGTGTGTCTGGGTGTGTGTGTGTCTGGGTGTGTGTGTCTGGGTGTGTGTGTCCAAGCCCAAGGGGAGAGCAGGCTGCTGCTGTTTCGTCTTCCGTCCCCCAGCCTCTGATGAATTCCTATCATTAACTCTGCCTTGATCGGCCGGCTAATCCTACACTCAGTAATAAGGGATTAAAATGTCACCTTAGCCACCTACTGTTATTGAGCCCAGAGTCGTGTGTGTGTGCATGAGAGGGGGAGGGAGAAGAGGGACAGAGTAAAACAGGATTGTGTGGTTGGGCAAGTATGTGTGAGAGAGAGCGTATATACTGTACAATGTTCAACTGTATGTGACATACTGTCGAATAATACAAATGAGTGTTTTCCTTGTGAAATTGTGAACAGCTATTGAATATGTTGCTACTGTTTTGGCTAAGGTGTGGTTGGGGTAGGTTGGTCTGGAGTTAGGGTGTGTCCTCGTTCTGGAAAGTTTCATAAAAGTGGGACATGTTATGAAAAAAAAGTCTCTATAACCTCTCCGGGCAAACCTAGAGAGAGTCATGGAGGAGAAAGACAGAAAGGAATTCCAATTCACTGGATAACAGCCCAGTCCAGAGCAGACCAACAGGCTGCTTGCCTGCTGCCCTCTTCTGCCTGGTTGCCTAGCAACCCCTAGTGTACTCCTCTGTGAGGCCGGCCCACTAATGACTGCTGTTGCCGCAGCAGCTCAGAGGCTACTAATGGTTCCCGTCTTCAGAGCTGTGGAGCCTCATGACCAATCGCTGCAGTTTAGGGCCAGGAGACTGACTGATCACTGGGCAGGGACCCCAGGACCTCAACCCACCTTAGCTCTCCCTAACACCACCACTCCATCCTCTAACTCTCCCTAACACCACCACTCCATCCTCTAACTCTCCGTAACACCACCACTCATCCTCTAACTCTCCGTAACACCACCACTCCATCCTCTAACTCTCCGTAACACCACCACTCCATCCTCTAACTCTCCGTAACACCACCACTCCATCCTCTAACTCTCCTCCCTAACACCACCACCATCCTCCATCCTCTAACTCTCCGTAACACCACCACTCCATCCTCTAACTCTCCCTAACACCACCACTCCATCCTCTAACTCTCCTTAACACCACAACTCCATCCTCTAACTCTCCCTAACACCACCACTCCATCCTCTAACTCTCCGTAACACCACCACTCCATCCTCTAACTCTCCGTACCACCACCACTCCAACCTCTAACTCTCCCTAACACCACCACTCCATCCTCTAACTCTCCCTAACACCACCACCTCCATCCTCTAACCTCCTCTAACTAACACCACCACTCCATCCTCTAACTCTCCGTAACACCACCACTCATCCTCTAACTCTCCGTAACACCCCCACCCTCCATCCTCTAACTCTCCTTAACACCACCACTCCATCCTCTAACTCTCCGTAACACCACCACTCCATCCTCTAACTCTCCTTAACACCACCACTCTATCCTCTAACTCTCCTTAACACCACCACTCCATCCTCTAACTCTCCCTAACACCACCACTCCATCCTCTAACTCTCCTTAACACCACCACTCCATCCTCTAACTCTCCCTAACACCACCACTCCATCCTCTAACTCTCCTTAACACCACCACTCCATCCTCTAACTCTCCCTAACACCACCACTCTATCCTCTAACTCTCCCTAACACCACCACTCCATCCTCTAACTCTCCTTAACACCACCACTCCATCCTCTAACTCTCCCTAACACCACCACTCCATCCTCTAACTCTCCGTAACACCACCACTCATCCTCTAACTCTCCGTAACACCACCACTCCATCCTCTAACTCTCCGTAACACCACCACTCCATCCTCTAACTCTCCGTAACACCACCACTCATCCTCTAACTCTCCCTAACACCACCACTCCATCCTCTAACTCTCCTTAACACCACCACTCCATCCTCTAACTCTCCCTAACCCCACCACTCCATCCTCTAACTCTCCGTAACACCACCACTCATCCTCTAACTCTCCCTAACACCACCACTCCATCCTCTAACTCTCCTTAACACCACCACTCCATCCTCTAACTCTCCCTAACCCCACCACTCCATCCTCTAACTCTCCCTAACACCACCACTCCATCCTCTAACTCTCCCTAACAACACCACTCCATCCTCTAACTCTCCTTAACACCACCACTCATCCTCTAACTCTCCTCCTTCACTCCAAACAAACCAGCAGAGAAAATGAAAGGCTTCTAGTCATAACATCTGGAACTCCCCAAGTCCCCCATCTGACCGCCACAGCCCCCAGTCACTTTATCTTAAACCCTCCAGGCTCTAACCACAATTTGTCATCTGTGCTCCCATTCAGACACAGCCCATTTCCACCACTCACAGTGCAGTATCTCTCAGTTAGTATACCCCTCCAACAGCACTATACTGAATGGTTTATATGGAATATGCATGGGATCCAGTGACAACGCATCTGTTGCTCTTATGAGTTTGTATTCTCATTGTCATCGTGTAATAGCCAGCTGTGGGAAAAGACAACAATAGATCTGTGTTATCTCCAACTCATGGCCTGTAAGTGTTGACATTAGCATGTCGTATAAAGGTTTGTGTGGATGTGGGGTGAGCAGCGTTACCTTTTGTTCCAGCGTCACGGTGTATTCTGGTGTATGTACATGTAGAACTAGGAGTGTCACATTAGATCCATACATCCCTCCACGTCGTTTAGTCGCTTGGCTATATTTGACTCATGAAGTCTGGGCTCATGTCAACTGCTGTCAAGTGTACCACGGCCCTAAGCCTTCCAGTCATAGTGAACCTGACTGATGGGAGTGGGCAGCCCTGCACTGTGCTGCTCAGTGACACACACACTGGCCCTGTTCTCATGCCCTATGTAGGAGAGACAGGCCCAGTGCACAGTGTCTACTGCCTACTGCAGGGTCCAGGAGACACAGCCAATACACCACTCATGGAAGGATGCCCTCACTAAGCACAGAGCCTCTCTACACTGACCTTTGCCCCCACACTATTCATCCAGGGAAACATGAAGATATTTGTCATGTTGTATACAGTCAAAGGCTTTGAAACTCTTCATTTTATACATGTCATACTCCTGAGAGAGATGGAACTGTGTCGAGGGAGCAAAGAGAGCCATAGGAGTTTTTATTCACAGCAGGCGTTTTTAAAAGCCCTTCAAATGTTGGGCTTGGCGCTGTTAAGCTTTTTCCTCTCTGGACTGTATCTTCAGAGGTTGTTTATTGATTTGCACTTCTAACCTTTTTACAGTACTTTCTGTGTTTCTTGGACATGTTTTTGTGTGTGGCTTTCAAAAGCCAGTGTGTCTGGGGTGGCCTTGGCTGACCAGAGCAAAGCAGCAGCATACTGGTCACGACGCTTGGATCTGGTCCTGAGGGGAGGGGTGGCGGTGGTAGTGGTTGGGGAGGTAGAAAGGGTGGAGTGTGTAGAGCTGGGCAGGGCAGGGCAAGTTATAGAAGGGTAGGGGTGGAAAAGAAAGAGGGAGGGAGGGGAGGGAGGGAGGGACAGAGGGAGAGAGGATGTATAGAGCTGGGAAGGGCATGGCTGTAAGGGACAGAGGGAAGTAGGGAGGAGACAGGAAGCTCAGGGCAGCCAGAGAAGACCTCTCCTTGTGGGGTTGATAGTGGGTGATGTAATGGCATTAATCTCCTCATGCCATCTGACAACCAGTGTGACTCATTGAAAAGTGCTAATTCTGCTGAACTGTGACGGGGAACCAGGCATCTTCGGAGGCCAGGGCCCTGGATTAATTAGGCATGCTGGCATCAAACTCAAAGCTCACACATTCTCCTCTTCTTATTTACTAGAACAGAACAGAGCACTGTTTGTGTTGTTTATCCGATGCTCCAGTGAGTCAGGACAAGAACTACAGGCCCATGAACACCACTCTGTCCCCTTTCCTCCTGGTAGTGGTTGGAGGGGATGTACCCAGGTGGCCACACTAACCCAGGTGTTTTCTCCTCTCTCTGCAGATGAACCGTCCCATCCAGGTGAAGCCAGCCGACAGCGAAGGACGAGGAGGTAATTAACCTTCTCCTGGTTGTCCCTTCCCTCTTTTCACCCCTACTCCCTCCTTCCCTCCCTCCTTTCACCCCTTCACCCCTCTCTCCACCCCTCCACTCCTCCAACCCTCCACTCCTCCATCCCTCCAACCCTCCATTCCTCCGCACACCTGAATATTCTGCTCTCAGTAGGGACACACTGGGAGTTTGCAGAGTAGCCGTTAATATAGGTCACTCGCCTCTATTGATTTCCCATCTGTGCCGGGCCGGACCAACAGAGAGAGGGGCTGAGTCAGGTTCACTGTCACTCTGGGAGGTTCAAAGTCGAGTGAGGAGCGGGAGGAGGAGAGGCTGGGTAGGGATCTATCCCTCCTCACTGTTCTCAGAGTGACAGCTCAGCCTGGTTACAGATGAGTACCACTGAGAGTCAACCCCCCCTTCCATGCACCTCAATATCCTTCCTCTTCCCCCCTCCTCAGCCCCACACAGCCACACTTCAGAGGTCCTGAATAGGCTTTACCAGTCAACACCAGGACAGTCATACCCATCCACTTTGTTCTGCCAGGTCAGTCATACCCATCCACTTTGTACTGCCAGGTCAGTCATACCCATCCACTTTGTTCTGCCAGGTCAGTCATACCCATCCACTTTGTACTGCCAGGTCAGTCATACCCATCCACTTTGTACTGCCAGGTCAGTCATACCCATCCACTTTGTACTGCCAGGTCAGTCATACCCATCCACTTTGTACTGCCAGGTCAGTCATACCCAT
The DNA here is from genome assembly GCF_018296145.1 of Oncorhynchus tshawytscha. NCBI lineage: Eukaryota > Metazoa > Chordata > Actinopteri > Salmoniformes > Salmonidae > Oncorhynchus > Oncorhynchus tshawytscha. The sequence goes on from NC_056432.1 coordinate 61,883,449, forward strand.
CCACTTTGTACTGCCAGGTCAGTCATACCCATCCACTTTGTTCTGCCAGGTCAGTCATACCCATCCACTTTGTTCTGCCAGGTCAGTCATACCCATCCACTTTGTACTGCCAGGTCAGTCATACCCATCACTTTGTTCTGCCAGGTCAGTCGTACCCATCCACTTTGTTCTGCCAGGTCAGTCATGCCACCCCCATCCACTTTGTACTGCCAGGTCAGTCTGCCAGGTCAGTCATACCCATCCACTTTGTACTGCCAGGTCAGTCATACCCATCCACTTTGTTCTGCCAGGTCAGTGTTCTGCCAGGTCAGTCATACCCATCCACTTTGTTCTGCCAGGTCAGTCATACCCATCCACTTTGTACCAGGTCAGTCCCCAGGTCAGTCATACCCATCCACTTTGTACTGCCAGGTCAGTCATACCCATCCACTTTGTACTGCCAGGTCAGTCATACCCATCCACTTTGTACTGCCAGGTCAGTCGTACCCATCCACTTTGTTCTGCCAGGTCAGTCGTACAACTCAGATTTTTTATTTTGACAGCATATAAAATGGACAGAGGAGAGAGTGTAGTTAGTAGTCAGACATGTTTATAAATGATCCGTGATTTTGGGTTTAGGCCTTTGACACCAAATCACAAAACAGAATTAAGGTTTTTACACAGAGCTGAAGAGCCACCCGCCAGCTTGGCCCTAGCCAGAATGACAGTGTGATTGACTAGATCATTCCAAAGCCATTTGTAACATTATCGGGGTTAATGCAGATTAAGCCAGTTACAGATTTACATGTGACATAATTACATCTAATAGACCCAGTGTGCGTCTACATTGTGAGGGTCAGATGCATTATGTGTATCCCAGCCTTCTGAGTTACACCACAGCCAGCCAGGGTAAGATTAGACCCGGACTGAGCCAGTTTGGTGATTTACGTGGTCAAGATGTGTGAATCAGCCGGCCCATTTCCCTGTTCCCTGACACACACTCACTCTCCCATTGAGATCTTATTTTTGTCACGGCTCCACTTTAATTAACGGCCATCTAAAAACAGGCAAAGTCTGACGGACAAGACCTGGGCGGGAGCCAATCGGCATTTTCACGGAGATAAATTGGATCTCTGGTTTAAGGGAGGGAGGATGGATGGGCCCCCGATATCAATTACTACTCTTTCTCTAGCCGGAGTGGAGAGGAGAGGGGGAGAAAGAGGAAAAATACAGACAGAGTGAATGAAATACAGAGGACTCTCTATGCCAGCCATCCCAGTTCTGTTCTCTAGCTAGCCAGTCTGTCACAGGAACATTGTGTTGGGGACGACATACAGGGTACAGGACACGGCGTGGCGCTGAATGAAATGTGAGCACAACGACAAGCCAGGACCCAACATAGATACAGTATCGAGCGTTAATGGCAACAGGAAGTCATCAGACAGGGCAGGCAAGTAAAGCGTAGCCTCGGCTGACAATGAAATTAGATTTACTGGCCTCGACTTAAAGGAAAACAGACAGCCCTGGGTAGGAAAGGGATTCATCTCTCCCACTCTCTCTCTCTCTCTGTGTGTGTGTGTCTCTCTGTCTCTATTTCTGTCTCAGTCAGAGTAGATAGAGTGAGGCCGACCCAGCCAAGTAGACAGTATTCCCACCAGGGCCCTAGCTGTAGACTGGTTAGCAGTGGGACCAGCTCTTGCGCCGAGACTTCTGCCCCCATGGAATGGGGAGTTGCGCCGAGACTTCTGCCCCCATGTCATGAGGAGTCGCAAAAGGTGTCTTGGTTACGTGCTTCTGCAGGCATTACGGCCCATTAGTGGGTTTAGATACGCCGGTACACCCCCCTGCCTCCCTCTCCCTCCCTCCTTCCTGCCTCCCCCTCCCCCAGAGAGCTGTCCGCTTTCCAGGGATAGAGATGTGTCAGGAGCGCTAGTAAAAGTTTGGCACAGGAACTGAATGTGGGACCAGACGGTGCATAATCCTACAGATCTATTGGCCCATTGTGGATAGGAAAACTAATTGTCTGGGCCGTCTATTAGAATGACTCATGGGTTGTTTATTTCTCCTTTGCATTATCAAATAGAATAGGAGAATGGGATGGGAGGAGGATTTTCAGACTTGAAATCTATTGTCACTTTGCTGCTCTGAGTCAACCAGCACCCCTCTCCCCTCCCCTCCTCTCCCTTCAAGTCCATCTTTATCTCTTGTGCTTCAACCCAGCCTTTATTTTCAACTTGATTAAGTCATAATTTCAATTGGGAGATATAGCGAGACAATGGAAGCAGGGTGACTCTGCTCTTCTGCTATGTGGACAGTGCTTGAATGGAAAGTGTCTCATATCTCCACTTTAAACCCAAGCAATTTGCCTCAATCCAAATGTGGCTGGGGAAGTGGATAGAGAGGGGAGAGATAGAGCTAGTGATAGAGAGGGCTACAGAGCGAGGTCCAAGAGAGCGAAAGAGGGAGTGAGGGAAAGTGTTGACAGAGAGTTGGGGTCGGCAGGAAGAGGGAGCTAACGGAGGGTGATGTGGGTAGCTGAGCGAATCTCAGCACTAAATCATTTGGGAAGCACCCCTTCCTTATATCCTCCTCTCCATCTAGGAATCTCTTCCCCCTGACCTTGTCTGCCGCTGTGTCTGTGAAGAAAAGATGAAGCCATGTTATCTATGATTGGAGATGGCCATTATCTAAACACAATCTGCAGGCTGCAGGTCCCACTCCTCCTGTAGCCATCCAGCCATGGCCACCGTAGTAGAATGGAGAGAGGATGGTGGATCAGTATCAAGCACTCTCTCTCCCTCCCTTTATTTACTAGGAGAAGACATTCTCTTATTACGCTTCTCTAACACATAAGCACCTCCGTCCGCATTGACCTTTTAGTCCTCTCTCCATGCTCTCTACAGCCGTGTCAACCAGCTCCAGTCCTCCAGTACCCCCAACAGCACACATTTGTGTTGTAGCCTCAGACAAACTCACCTGATTTGACTCGTTGAGTTCTTGATGATTAGTTGGCAAGTTAAATCAGGTGTGGTTGTCCAGGGCTACAACACAAATGTGTCTGTTGGGGGTCCTGGAGGACTGTAGCTGGTAAACACTGCTCTAAAGTCTATGTTGATCTTCTGTAATAGACGAAACACACCGGACCGACGGACAGCTTGGAGACAGCTAAAAGTCTCCCTCTCTGTCTAGATTTGCCTGTTTGCCTACCTCTCCCTTCTTCAACGTGTCCTTTTCCTAAATAATTACCAAGCTAATGTAGTATTAAAGTCCCACCGCTCTGAATGCTTTCTCCCAATAATGTAGAATTAGAGTTCCACCATTCTGTATGTGTCTACCTGATAATGTATCATCAGAGTCTCTTGGTATCTTTACATAGTTTCAGTTTGACTAGAGCGTGTATCAAGGTTCGTAGTTTCTGTCTGGGTTGCACACGGCCCTACGGCATCCTGAGGAACTATCCTTTTTTTTGCTCTGTGTTCGTCCTTGCCTGGGCGCTTCCTTGTCTCAGCGTGTGTCTCTGAAGGATGACCCCAGTCTGGGAGGTGAGAGATTGACAGGACCTCAAGCTCTTGTGCGCTGTGCTGTCATGCCCCACCCAGCAGATAGGGAAGAGTGAGGGCTGATGTGTGGCTGTTGCAGCAGGCTGCCAGGCCGCTGGGGAGGGGCTGTCTGGAGGCACCTCAACACCCACTGAGGACCATGCTCCACTTTACATGCAAATGAAGCCAAAAGATCTCTCTCCGCCTTTGGACACAAAACATGCAAAACTCTGAAAAGTCAGAAAGAGCCCGGCAGGGCGGTACACACCCAGTTTGTCAGAGGTTCAGGGAACACAGCGTAGTAGCTCAAGGTTGGCTGGGCATTAAATTAAATTGCTTGGTTACAGCGTCTGTACGATAGGACCATGCCACGAGAAAACATACACCCAAATTATATTAGGAAAAATAAATTACGTTTAAATATTTGGACAGAAATTGGAACAGGCAATTTCACAAAATTTCTTCCGTTGTTCTGTGATCGTTTTTGAAAGTCGCAACGAAAGGTTTAAGGCCTTCCTTGTGCTTCTGAGTAAATGAAAGTGACAGCTCTTGCAGTATGAGTAATGCATTTACAAGCAGGAGGCCTGGATCCTATCATTATGCCTGATACAGTGACAATTTGAATATTCCTTCCCTTTTGCTGATTCTATTTACCGCCTCACTATGTTGAATAATCTTCTGGCATATATCAGATTAAGCCTATCAGTAAAGAGACTATGGGTCTGCTCAGAGGCAGGGCCAGTCAGATGTATCTTCATCAGCATTACAGCAGGGCAGGCTGGAGCCGGAGGAGCTGGGCATGGAGCTGGGGTGGAGCTGGGTAGGGAGCTGGAGCTGGGGTTGGAGCTGGGGTTGGAGCTGGAACTGGAGCTGGGTAGGGGGCTGGGACTGGAGCTGGAGCTGGGCATGGAGCTCGGTCTGGAGCTGGGGTGGAGCTGGGTAGGGAGCTGGGGATGGAGCTGGGCATAGAGCTGGGTCTGGAGCTGGGGTGGAGCTGGGGATGGAGCTGGGGGCTTTATATAGAGCTGGGGTATAGGGCTGAGGAACAGGGCTGGAGCTGGGGATGGAGTTGGAGTTGGGGATTGAGCCTGATCTGGGGCTGGAGCTGGGCCTGAAGCTGGGATTTTTATATAGAGCTGGGGTACAGGGCTGAGCAGGGCTGGAGCTAGGGATGGGTCCAGAATTGAAGCTAAGCTGGTGCTGGGGTTGTAGTAGACCAGTAGGGCTACAGTACTGGGGGCTGTATATAGGGCTGGGGTATGAGGCTGAGGAGCAGGGCTGGGGCTAGGCTATAGAGTGGGGTCTGATCCCACCATGGCAGAGCCTTTCAGGCAGCAGCCGTGTGCCATGCAGCGTCAGGTCCTATAATGAGCCCATCAGCACCATAACCCATCTGATGTGTTGCCTGAAACATTACTGTGCATTTGAAATGCACCCAGAGGCCTAGCAGGAATCTTTTATCGTTGGGTGCAGCTGTCCGTGCTTTCAGAGCACAGCACTCACATACGCTCGGCGTGAGCAGCAAGTGATATGGCAATGAGGCCGCATTAAAAAAACATGTCAACCACTGACACTTTAGTCGAGCGTGAGACTAATTGTTTCTAGGGTGGCATTTACTTGCAACCAGAAGGAAAAACCTTAGCTAAGTAGGTTTCTCAACAGCTCATTCCCCACCCGGTGAGAGAAAGAGAGTGAGTGAGAGAGAGAAAGAGAGGAAGACAGAGAGAGGGAGGAAAATAAAGAACCAAGCCAGACACACTGCACCCTACAACAAAAGGTAACACTTTAATTCAGAGAGAGAAGCATCAATCTTGACAGCATATGGCATCTGTGCAAAATCCATTAATTTTTAATACACCGGGCGCTGGAATGAAAAGGTTTCCTGAGTCAAGCGATTGTCAGATGTCAGTTGTGTTTTGATAACTTTGATCTTCTCTTCTATTTGCATTCCTAAAATGGGGCCGTCCACATGCCATCTCAGACTGGACATGCCATCTCAGACTGGACATGCCATCTCAGACTGGACATGCCATCTCAGACTGGACATGCCATCTCAGACTGGACATGCCATCTCAGACTGGACATGCCATCTCAGACTGGACATGCCATCTCAGACTGGACATGCCATCTCAGACAGGACATGCCATCTCAGACTGGACATGCCATCTCAGACTGGACATGCCATCTCAGACTGGACATGCCATCTCAGACAGGACATGCCATCTCAGACTGGACATGCCATCTCAGACTGGACATGCCATCTCAGACTGGACATGCCATCTCAGACTGGACATGCCATCTCAGACTGGACATGCCATCTCAGACTGACACAGCCCTATATCCCACACAATTACTCCTACCTTCAGTCAAGCAATGAACAGCTGCGGAGAAAGAGACGAGTGGAGGATAGTGTGGGTAACTGTGTGTGTGTGTGTGTGTGTGTGTCTGTGTGTGTGCGTGCGCGCGCGTGCGTGTGTGTGTGCAGTCAGTTGGACAATGCAGCACACAAACGTAGCTATCAACCTCTCTCCATGTCTGTTTCTCATGCAGACACTTATGCTTCAATGTAAAGCAGTGGGGAGGAAGGACCTTGTCGATTACATGGGCGGTTGCTGAGTGGAGCCTCATTCACAGTACAGATCACCTGTTATAGCAGGGCTCATTTACAGACAGGGGTAAGAGGGCTAGGATCTCTCTGTGATAGATAAGTATGGAGGAGAGGGGTCAGACAGACAGTCGGGTCAAGTAGCCCCGCCATGTCAGTTAAATCCTAAGTGTTCTGCATAGTGAAGCATTCACTTGAGTCTGGATGTAAATGCAGGATTGTACTTTAACTGTATTCTCATTGATTTTCCCCCTCCACACACACTTTTATGAAGAACTCTCTCAGTCTGTTCTGGAGGCTAGACATCTCGTTATGCAGAGTAGTGGGCATCGCTGGTTATTTATTCATAACCATAAATGCACTTTAAAAGCCTCCGAGTGGCCATAAGAGTAGAGAAACCTTGCAGATCCAATAACGCGCTGCTTTGGAGACAGGTGCAAAATTGACTAATTAATAGCGATTCATACTCTGGCCAGGGTGTATGGTGCGGTGGGCCGGCCGGCCGGCTCGGCGAGAGGAGAGGAGAAGAGTGCTTAGGTCAGGCAATGAAAAGATATCGGCTCCAAATTCAATATTCTCGCTCCGGCCGTTCCTCCCTCCCAGAGGAGGGCTCAGAAGAGCTCTCACTCTCCTGTAACGCTTTTGCCGGGTGTCATCTATTTCTTCAGTTTGCATGTTTGAAAAGTTCATTACCTCACTCATGGCTAGTTAATTAGCCTTGTAAAGCTATCATTAGACCTCCTCCGGCCCCGGTTGGAAATTAGTCTTTGTCCCAAAACATTAAGACACCACAGGAGGCCTGTAAAAGTGCACTTCTACCATTAAGGCCTGATAGTGACACCCCACTGAAACGTCTGATGGCAGAGAGAGAGAGACAGTCCAAATGGAGTCAGGTGTGTTCTAGGAGCCACTCAAGTCTCACCTCTGCTCTGACTCATTCCAGACAAGCACCTGTCTTGGACTGTTCTGTGAGCTGAAAGCTGTGACTGCATCCCGGCTGAGACCCATATCCTGTCCTCTCGTGGTCTAGACCCCATCCAGCCACTTCCCATGACCACACACTGTGTACCCTGTTCTCGTCAGGCCTATCACGCCAAATAGAGGAGCTTTAATGAGTAGAGAGATGGCTGTGTGATGGTGACTACTGTATTTTTTACGAACAAATTCTTATTTACAATGATGGCCTACTGGGAAACAGTGGGTTAAGTGTCTTGTTCAGGGGCAGAACGACAGATTTTCTACCTTGCCAGCTCTGGGATTTGATCCAGCAACCTTTCAGTTACCATGTGTATGTGATCAATTTGATTTGATTTGATACACTGACACAGCCTCACACGGACCCAGCCTCAAATCTCAAACGTCATAACCACGACCCAATACTCTAACCACTAGGCTACCTGCCGCCCCTACCGTAGATGAATGTGTAGGAGCAGGAGAATGCGTGAGGCCAGTTATTACAGCAGATGGTCATGTAGGAGTGAGAGGCTGGGGCCGTGGCCATGACGTTTGAGACTTGAGGCTGGGTCCGTGTGAGGCTGTGTCAGTGTATCAAGTCAAATCAAATTGATCACATACACATGGTTAGCAGATGCTATTGCGAGTGTAGCAAAATGCCTGTGCTTCTAGTTCCGACAGTGCAGTAATCTAACAATTCAAAAACGACCTAATCCACACTGCCTAATACACTCCCTGTATGGCTGGGTCCGTGTGAGGCGTGACCAGATGAGCGTGATCGTGACTAGCAAGAGGGCTTCCACTTTAAGATAAAGCTCAGACACCTCCAGCTATAGTAAGAGCGGCACGCCGTCGGGCAGGCAGGCAGGGCATACTGATTATGCATGTGCTCATTTCTGTGTTGAAGCGGGGAGCATTTGAACTTTACAGGAATGTAACAGGATCTGATGTTCCCCCCAGCTTTATTTTTAGAACAACTGTGTCTAATGGTACCTGGCAGGTACAGGAGGTGTCACATCTGTCCAGGGCCAGGTGATGCTCTCGCCCCTCGCCTTCCCCCCCACCGCTCCCTCCCCAACGCGGTCAAATGACTGATGAAGATCAACAGAGTCGTTTCCAATAAACTCGTCTTCCTCTCCCTGCCACGTTCCATCAGTTCTGGGGATGGGTTCTTGCTAGTAGTCATTCCATTCCACAACACAGTCGAATAGGAAATGCATAATGTAGAAGAAGGTAAAGAAGATGAATGTTCTGTCTAATGCCAGGGGAGATTCATTAGAAAAATCCTCCCTTCTGACTGGCCAGATCTGGAGGTATAGAAGCCATACATCGTAGTCACAGCGCCCCCGTCTGGCCAGCAGGACTAGCCGTGTCAAAGCGGGCTAGGGAGGGGAGGGTATAGGTCAACACAGGATACAGCTGTACAACACACAACCCAGGGAACACTATACACTGTATACTATATACACTACTATGCTATACTGGAGCTCTTATCTTCATGTATTACTGCTGCTTGACAGTAACAGCACTCCAAACAACATCTGTATCAAACATCACCCATACACTGCAGGCAGCTCTATCTACTAGAACAGCTCAGTGGAGACATGAACATGTCTTCCTCCCAGGGAAACCACACAACAACAACAACAACAACAGAACACACCAGTGTGCCTGATGATGACAGGGAGTGTTTTGAGTTTCCTACTGAGGTGATCCTCACAGACTCAGCAGAACGGTGCCATCAGCTGTAGCATTTGTTTGTGTTCTCTCTCCTTCTTTCTTTCCCTCCTCTCCTCCTCTCCCCCGGTTTCCCTCCAGAAGACAGGAAGCTGTTTGTGGGGATGCTTGGGAAGCAGCAGAGCGAGGAGGACGTCCGGCGGCTCTTTGAGACCTTCGGCCAGATCGAGGAGTGCACCGTCCTGAGAGGGCCTGATGGGGCCAGTAAGGGTCAGCGCCTGCCCACACACCTCACTTCCTCCATGCCTCTTTACTCCCTCTCTTCTGATCTGTCTCCTTCCCACTGTCTCTTGCTCTTCACTCCCCTCTTTCTCCCCTTCTCTTTCTCTCTCACACAATCTCTCCCTCTATTCCCACTTTCTCCCTCTCCATATCTACTCTCTCTCCTTCTCCTCCTCCCTCTCTCTCCCCCTGTATATTCCCTCCCTTCACCTGTCTCCTTCCTGCTGTTTCTCGCTCTCTACTCGCCCCTTTCTCCCTCTCTCTCTCCCTCTATATATTCCCTTACTTTACCTGTCTCCTTCCCACTCTCATCCACTCCTTAGCTCACCCTCCTCTTCTCCCTGGCCATACCTTCCCCTTACTGTTCTGTAGATCCCTTTCCACTTCTTTCTCTCGCCTTCCCCTTATACCTCCCCTACACATACAGCATCACACCTCATTCCTCTCACCTATCTATCTTTTCTCTCCGCACCTCTCGCTCTTCACTCCCTCCTTCTCCAGCTCTCCCTTTGTAGTCCCCATTCCTAACACCATCCACTTTCCCTAGGCTCGTACTCAACAAACACCTTGCAAACACCTCCTCCTCTTCCCTCCAACTCCCTTCCTCCTCCTCTTCCTGTTATCAGAAAGGCGGAGGGGTGTAATTATGTTTGTTTCCCACATCCCTGTCACCCCTCCCTAGAGACTTTGTGGACAATGATGTCCTACTGTAAATAAATCAGTCTGTCCCTGGATTTTAGCACTGCCTGCCACTCACGACAATAACAGTAGAGCAGTATTTACCAAAACACAACAACAGCCCAAACGCTATGAAGTCCATTGAATCATAACGAAGTGAAAGATGGCTATGGATTTTTGATTCAAGCATTGTTCTTAGCCAGCAGTGTGTCTTCCTCCTATTCTTTAATGGTTCTCTCTCATATACTAGTTCACAAGCTTTGCTATTTCCTCTGATAAGCAGCGAGCGTTGGGGTGCACTCTCTCTCTCTCTCTCTCTCCCCTACCTCTCTCTCTCTCTCTCCTCCCCTACCTCTCTCTCTCTCTCTCTCTCTCTCTCTCTCTCTCTCTCTCTCTCTCCCCTACCTCTCTCTCTCTCTCTCTCTCTCTCTCCTCTCTCTCTCTCTCTCTCTCTCTCTCTCTCCCCTACCTCTCTCTCTCTCTCTCTCTCTCTCCCCCTACCTCTCTCTCTCTCTCTCTCTCTCTCCCCTACCTCTCTCTCTCTCTCTCTCTCTCCCCCCTACCTCTCTCTCTCTCTCTCTCTCTCTCTCCCCCTACCTCTCTCTCTCTCTCTCTCTCTCTCTCCCCTACCTCTCTCTCTCTCTCCTCCCCTACCTCTCTCTCTCTCTCTGTATCTCTCTTTCTATTGCCTGTGATTTATCCTCCTATATGAAATGGCTGAATGTGTGAAATAGATGTGTGAGAAGGTGGGAGGTTTGATAATGTGCAGCTTCCAAGTACATTCAAGAGAAAGGCTGGCTATAATGAGCCATGTGACTATCGGTGTGAACATCTGCTCCGCTCTCTGTTGATCCGGGCTCTATTGCTCTGCGTTGCCCAAAGGCCTGTTCCCTGCTCCCTCTCCCCGGGCCGCTCCCGCTGCCTGCCTGGCTCTGATTGACAGCCCACAAAATGAAATAAGCCCAGTGCTGTGTGCTCCTGCTGGGTCAAACGGGAACCAGTGTGCTCCCTCGTTCACTCCTTCTCTCTTTCACTCATTTGCCAGCCACTGAAGCGCTCCTCTCTTCTCTCGATACTACTCGCTATACCCTTCTCTATACCCTTCTCATCACCAGTTTCACATCACCAGCTCTTTTCTGTATCTTGCTTTATATCTCTCTCATTGTTGTGCTAAGATCTGTAGTGGTGTACCATAAGCATAGGTGTTGTCTGTTACTTACAGACTGTCCCAGTTGTTTGGCCCCCAGGTGACTGAGAGAAGGGTTTGACTGACTGTTCCGACCAGAGCCAGTTGTGCAACAATCCCATGGCATCGTTAAGGAGACAAATCACTTTGGCAACCACAGTACCACTAGACATGGTCCCATCAGTCAAATGAAACAGATCTTGAAATTGACAGTGCTCTCTATTCCATTATGGAGCCTTTGTCCCCTGTTGATGTAAATGTATGCCACTCGGAGGCTTTCAGCATCCTTTCAACCCAATAAAAAGGCCAAGAAGTTTGACATCCATCTCTGTATGGCAGCCCTGCTCAAAGTACTCTCAAAGTGAAACACTTGCTGCCAGAGTTGAATGGAGCGAGGAATTGTCAGGAATATCAGAGAGATGGCTTTCAGGTCTATAATTAAGTTGTGTTATAAATGTCATCCATTCTGCCTGATGGAATTCATGCATACATATTATTTTCTCCAGGAATTCAAAAGGCAGCACAGAACCTCCAGCTAGCTTGAAAGTAATGCAGTCTTTTTTTTCTTTCTTTTTTCCCCTTCTTCCTATTCTCAACCATCACATTCAAAAACCTTGACTGACTGCGCACTACAATTTATGAGTCTAGCTTCACTTCCAATTCTTTAGAGAACTTCATGCTCCGGGTCCTAAACCTCTCCAGGTTTTGTTTTTCTAGGTCAGGGAAAGCAAGGCTATACACCCGCCGCTACATTCGCTGCCTCAGTCAGTGGGGGGCGTTGAGAGCCCCATGTGTTTAAATGCATGTTGTTTGCCGAGCGCAGCGGCTCTCAGCATGCCCTGCCTCCAGTTGGGCTGAGCTGAGCCGGGACACCAGGGCTTAATCACTGCCAGGGCCAGCCTTGTTAGCTAGGTGGATGTTGGGGATGGAGGGAGATGGTATACCAACAGTATACCATCTAGGACCTGGAAATGAAAGCTGGGCTCTTTGAGTTTCCAGAACAAACCCTCCCTTATTATTTCCACTACAAAGGTTAAACGCTTTTGTTCCCTCAAACAGAGGCGTGCAATCAAACGTTCCCCCAGACGGCTGCTGCCTCCCTCCCTCTGCTGCCTCCCTCCCTCTGCTGCCTCCCTCCCTCGCTCCAGTTGGAGGAAAAAGGGACCTTTAGCTTCCAAAGCAGAGGGGAGTGCCAGAGAAGGGAGAGCAAGGGGGCCACAGTGAAATCAAAGCCCTTTGTGACTTGTCTACCAACCACTTTTTAGTCATGTCTCCTGCCTTTATATAGCATCTGGTCTGAACACATACTAACTTATACTCGTAGCCGTCATTAGAGTTCCCATTTACGTTTAGAAAACATTATGTTACATTAGAATCACATTTTCACATCTCTACATACAACATTGATCATGTTGATGGAGCACAGATTGCCAAGGTGACAGGGGGAAACTGTTTATATGCAGCCAGTGTATGTAACTCCATCCTTGGCCACATTTGATTTGGTTGAGGAAATGATTCATTTGTCTACATTGGGCTGCTGGATGGCTGTTTTAGAATGCCTAAGTGAATGGGCTGTCTGGCTGTGTTTCTCTTGGGTGTAGCTATCAGCCATTGTAATTTAAATGAATCATCTGTGCCCCTGCGGGGAATTGATGATGAATAAATGTATATAAACACTTCTAATTGGATTGTTGAAAGCTTTCTAAACGGGTATCAGCTGTTTTTAAAAGCTAGGAAAACGCTGTCTGTCTTACACACTGGTCCTGCTCCGGTAAGAAAGGTCCATATGAAACCAGATGAGTTAATTACCTATGTAGTTAATTAGCTATCTAGTAACCAGACACGAGCTGCCTCCAGAAGACAGGAGTATGAAGGAGTCTAAACTAGAAGAAACCGTTGATCATAATATGACTGGGATGAAGCCTGCAGTAAAATGCACCTATGGAAGTTAAAGTGTAGGCTCATTTAAATATACAGTAAATCACTTTTAAATGGTATTACACTTTTATACAGTTCAACACTTTTATACAGTTCAACACTTTTAAACGGTATTACACTTTTAAACAGTACAACACTTTTATAAAGTACAACACTTTTAAACAGTACAACACTTTTATACAGTACAACACTTTTAAACAGTACAACACTTTTAAACAGTACAACACTTTTAAACAGTACAACACTTTTATACAGTACAACACTTTTAAACAGTACAACACTTTTATACAGTACAACACTTTTAAACAGTACAACACTTTTATACAGTTCAACACTTTTATACAGTTCAACACTTTTAAACGGTATTACACTTTTAAACAGTACAACACTTTTATACAGTACAACACTTTTAAACAGTACAACACTTTTATACAGTTCAACACTTTTATACAGTTCAACACTTTTAAACGGTACAACACTTTTAAACAGTACAACACTTTTATACAGTACAACACTTTTATACAGTACAACACTTTTATACAGTACAACACTTTTATACAGTACAACACTTTTAAACAGTACAACACTTTTATACAGTACAACACTTTTAAACAGTACAACACTTTTAAACAGTACAACACTTTTAAACAGTACAACACTTTTATACAGTACAACACTTTTAAACAGTACAACACTTTCTTTATTTTGCATAGTTTTTTCTGTTTTATTATCTCTCCCTCAATTAACATGTACATTTTGACAGATCAGAATATGTTTAGACATTTTATCCTTGGAATAGCTACATATTTGTGGGTTTGTTTTTGATCATGGGCATACATTTTTATACGTTAATCTTGTTTAATATATTATGTTGATTGAAAGCAGAAGTTAATTAATTGAAAACCCCTAGAATGTTACCTTCAGTTTTTTTTGTCTGTTCCTGTAGATTTTTGCATAAGCCAGGCAACAGATTTAAAATGATTTGAATGCCCCTTGAGCAAAGCCCTTAGTAGAAAATTATACACAAGCAAAGATACTGGCAGATAGGCAGATTATAATACTCTGCCTTTGTCATCATAATCTGTTTTATGATAGACTGCACACAGATCACAATGTGTAAATATTAAACAGATGAATAATCACAACCAAGGCTCGGTGGTAGATGCTGTTGCTCCTGTGCTCCGGCGTAGAGGGGTGGAATTAGAAATGGGCGAGGGACAGGATGTTCCATGCAGCTAACGCCTACACTACAATTAGAATGATTTATTCAGAGTTATGCACTGAAAACACAAATGGCAGAATACATTAACAAACTAGATAACATGAAAATAATGGTAATGAATGTTTTTGCCTGCTCTCTCTCTCTCTCTCTCTCTCTCTCTCTCTCTCTCTCTCTCTCTCTCTCTCTCTCTCTCTCTCTCTCTCTCTCTCTCTCTCTTCTTTCTTTTTCTTTCTCCTCCCTCCCTGACGGTCTGTCGGTGTGGGCGCGCGTGTGTGCAGGCTGTGCCTTTGTCAAGTTCTCCAGCCACGCAGAAGCACAGGCGGCCATCAACAGCCTGCACGGCGGACAGACCATGCCAGTGAGTATAACCGTGTTACACGCACACACACACACACGGCTTCGATAAGATACTAGTACTCGTACAGTATACAGAATGGGTATTCACACATACTGTATAGAACATTGACGGCATAGCCGCTCTTCCTAAAGCTTTCAAATAATACATTCACACATAAAATGTATTGATGTTCACAAAATAATCACAGTCAGCATCCAACTTTTCACATTGCACTACTGTATGTATGTGCAGCATATATGTCTTGTCATTGAATATGCTGTATATATTATTGGATCAGTTGTCGGATCGTAATTTGCTCACCCTGTTGCAGGATATTTCATGCACAGCAGGAAATGCTAACTTGTAGTGTATTCAAGGTTTAAAAAGGCTTCTAAAGTTTGTAATTTTGAATTTAAAACGTCTGACTTGATTTGCCGTAATTAACAATTTATCAACCCCTACAAAACTGTCAGTTTATTATAATCCACACAATAATTCACATTTCCTGTTGCTGCAGGGTTACTCCTGTTGTGAGAAACTGGTCAAATTAAGATCCTACGCCTGTATAGCTCCTCTCATATCTATTGTACCTTTTTACCAGTCTGTATCTATAGAAATCATTTTGTAATGACATATGAATAGTATACATTATGTGTATCCTAGAACATATATGCAACAGAAATGATGCAGCTTTTCAAGATTCATATTATTTCATGCTCAAATATGGAAATCGTCTCTGAAAAATATCTGAAATCAAAAGTGTAATAATTGATTTAGTGCACACTCATTGGGAGGTACTTTTCCGTAGAGGAAAATAATCAATAATAAATTCTCCTTCAGTCTAAAAACACAACATTCACACAGAGCTTATCTTTCAGCGTATTTAATTAGAAAATGCAATATACTAGCACAACTTACGAGTCTTAGGAGACTAGTTATTACCTTTATAGTCATAGGTTTTGTAGCAGGCATGCTTGGACGATTCATTTGGGACCACGATAGTAGAGAATAAACCGTGGAACCAAAGTGTTTTACAGTAGCATGCTGTATTTCTCTAAACACAAACATCTCCTCCTACCCAACATGCTGGGAATCATCCTAACTATTGGATATCCTGCAACTCCTGTCAAACTGCAGTAATTACAAATTGGGGTTGTTATGCTTGTTATCTGGCATGTAAAGGCCATCATTAAATATGTTTTGCTAAGGGAAGATGATGAATAACACAGAATCTCCACGCATATTTTAGATTCACAGTCCCTGGCAGACACCTTTAAGTTCATACACTCCATTGATGTCTTGCTATAAATATTTACTTCAGCTTTCTGGCAACAGGATAGTGTCCTGGAAGCCGGATGTCATTTACACATATTTCCTTTACTGATGCTGTCTGACACGTTTTGCAATAGCATTAGAAGTCACAAGCTTAGGGAGGGGGAAAAAAACACAACAACTCTAACTTTGGGTTTGTATGTCTGCTGCTGCGCTGAGCCCCTGCCCTGCCCAACCTGCAGTAACACAGGGTCAGTACCAAAGCCAGCTAAACCACTTGAGTGCTGCTCCACGACAGATGAACTGTCCAAGGCGACATATGGAGCCCCAAACAGACCCGGAGTTGTATCCAGAGCCATCCAAAAGCTCATTCATAATCTATATTATCCATATCTCTCCCACTACCCCTGCACCTGTTACTTCTATATCCTACGTCCAAGTCCCAGTCAGATTAATAGGCAAGGTGGCCATTAGTACCGAGATAAGGCTTTGATACCTAGGGGGATGCAGTTAATTTGGATAATATCAGTGCCACATGTCGTCAACAACCGACTAACAGGAGGCAGGATCCAGAGAGGCTCTCTAACCTACTGCCAGCTGTGGGGTCTGGACCAGTCTCGCACAAAGAGCTCTCTCTTAATGTTCAACTCTAGAGCATCTGTGTTAGCTGGCAGCCACACCCGGCCGTAAATAATACCTGCACAGACCAAAATACATTGGGTGGTAATGAAAGCCATGGTAATGAAGGGAAAGGGCGAGGGACGCCTCCGAAGGGCAGCGGCTGATAGATCAGGTCAGGCCTTTAATTGATGCAGATTGCAGGTGCCCCTAATTGAACTTAAAAGGTAATCAGGCTCCAAACAGGCCGACGCTCTCTTGGTTCAGCTGTTGAATTAAGGCTGTGGAGAGAGAGCGAGAGAGAGCAAAAGAGAACGAGAGAACGAAAAAAGGGGGAGACACAGGTGGCAGGGCTTCAAATGGCAGAGCCGGGGGCAGACAGCACCCAGCAAATTGCAGACATGGCCGTGTTCTGTGTCGCACCGGCGGTGACAGGGCCTGCTGAGCTCACTAGTGTTGGCAGGAGTGAGACAGTGTGTGAGAGGAGAGAAGGGAGAGAAAGAGAGGTAGTGGAGAGCCAGATTAATGAGAGATAACACAAAGCTAGAGAGCATGACACATAATACTCTCTCTCACTCTGTCTCTCTCTCGCTCTCGGTCTCAATCTCTCTCTCTCTCTCGTTGTCTCTGTCTCTCTGTCTCTCTCTATCGATCTATATATCTCCCTCTCTCTCTCTCTCTCTCTCTCTCTCTCTCTCTCTCTCTCTCTCTCTCTCTCTCTCGCTGTCTCTGTCTCTCTGTCTCTCTCTATCGATCTATATATCCCCCTCTCTGTCTCTCACTCTCTGTATCTCTCT